>NC_081569.1:74165615-74203897 GCF_022355385.1 Mustela nigripes
GACAGACAGAGATCACAAGTAGGCAGAGAGGCAGGCAGAGAGAGAGAGAGAGAGAGGAGGAAGCAGGCTTCCTGCGGAGCAGAGAGCCCGATGCGGGGCTCGATCCCAGGACCCTGAGATCATGACCCAAGCCGAAGGCAGCAGCCCAAACCACTGAGCCACCCAGGCGCCCCAATCATTAGTTTTTGATGTAGTGTTCCACGAGTCATTGTTTGCGTATAACACCCAGTGCTCCATGCAATCCGTGCCCCGCTAAACACCCACCACCAGTCTAACCCATCCCTCCACTCTACCCCCACAAAACCCTCAGTTTGTTTTCCAGAGTCCATAGTCTCTCATAGATTGTCTCCCCCTCCAATTCCCCCCTTAATTTTTCCCTTCCTTTTCCTAATGTCCTCCATGCTATTCCTTATGTTCCATAAATAAAGGAAAACATATGATAATTGACTTTCTCTGTTTGACTCATTTCACTCAGCATAATCTCCTCCAGTCCCACACATGTCGATGCAAAAGCTGGGTATTCATCCTTCCTGATGGCTGAGTAATATTCCATTGTGTATAGCTGTGTTTTAAAAGGGGGGGGGGACAATGAAAACAAAACAAAAACCTGTCTTATTAAAGACTGTCTTCCCTTATTAAGAAATAGTCACTTTTTGGCATGTAACTGACTAGCTATCTCTGCTAAAAAAGAGTGTGTTGTCTATAGAAGAAAAAGAAAGGGAAGGTTTCAGTGAACCTCTGAAATCCAATGGATCCAACAGCCACTTAGATTCTGTGAAGTGAGGCTTACTGCTGATGAATTTACTCCTTATGAAAGGTAGAGTAGATAAAACTCAACAATTGCCTCATGTCAAAAATATATATCTTCAAACCTAATTTTGAAAATTTTTGGTTAAAAAGACCTGAAGGAATGCTGCAAACAGCTCATGATATCCATTTCCATTCATAACGGAATTTCAGGAACAGAAGGTACAAATATCTCAATGTCTGAATCAACAAATTTTCATTTTAAATTTCAGTGACATGCTTAAGGAATCCTAGTCTGACTTGTTTCCCAAGGGACAGGGATCCTAATAGAATTCCCCTTTCGAAAAGCAATAAAAAGCCCCCCAAAGCCTAGTGGAGTGTGTCACCAAGATGGTGACATAAGTTGGTCCTGACTTGGCTCCTCCTCACCGACACAATTAACAACTGTTCAAAACAAGTAACCACTGAAAGACCACACAGCAAGAACAATCACCCCTTCCAGAGATCGAGACTGACTGCAGTAGAACTGTAAGAGAAGTGGCTGCACTTTGACCACACTGACCACTCTCAGGCCAATGCAGCACCACACACACACAGGTCTCCCTGACCCTCTGATTCCTCCAGTGGGAAAAGAGAACACACAGAGATAACAACCATCTCTTTTAGCACTGTTGGCTGCTTTGCTGGAGCCCCTACTCTGACCTTGCAGGGCAATCTATGGGGCTCAACCACTGGGAATCTGACTGTGATGGAAAGTGGGGAGGAGCTTGTAACAATCAGCACACAGATCTCAGCAGACTGAGTTCTTATCCACACTTCCCAAGTAATAATCCCAAACCCTGGTTTTGCTCATCTGAAGAACCAACTCTGACCAGGAAAGTTGGAGGAAATAATAAAGCTGCCTGATTTTGATCCTCAAAAGAGGAGTTTTGCTGGCCCGAAAGCCTGGTTTGCTCATGTTCAGGCAAGGAGCTGAATTCCATCCCCACCCACTGTGAAGAGTATCTTCAAGACCAGGAGGGCTGGTAATAGCTCCCGGAAAACAGTGTGTCCCAGGGGCACTGAAGCCAAGAGGTGAATGGCAAAGCCATTGCTAGGTGTAGAGTGTTCCTGGGTTAGGAACAGTCAAGGGGATTAATTCACAGCCAAGGCTGAGGATAGCTCCTGGTCCCTCTCAATCTGAGAGTCTGTTTGGGAAACTGAGAGGAGCTTAGGGAGGCCCCCTCTCCCTCCTGTCTAAGCAAGGGAGCTGACACAGCCCTAACAGCCGTCTCCCAGCCTGAGGGGCTGGAGATGACTCCCCGACGTTGTGCAGCTCAGTGGCACTCAAGTTGACATGTGGGCAGGGCCAGCAGTTTGCAGAGCAAAGGCCATGGTGGGTTGGGGAGTTTGGGGTGCAGGCTGGCCTGAGTTAAGAAAACAAAGACTTTTATCAGAATTAGAGATGCTTCTCCTACTACACGCAGACAGGAAATCTAATTCATAGCCCTGCTCATTGCTAAATACAACTTCGACCTGTCTGACCAGGGAACATGACCAGAGCACCCGGGGAGCTGCAGAGCTCATTCTATAGCCCTATGTACGGTGGCACTGAACAGAGAGCACAGCCTGGGTCTTCCCCCAGCTCTGCACACTGTCCTCACCTGACCAGGGAATCCTGTGCACACTCTGGGCTGGTAAGGTCCCCAAACAGGGCTGTGCTGGCCCTGGATCCCATCCTGCTGTCCTGCTGAGACAGGGAAGTTAATTCATAGCCCCATTTACTACTGAATACAGTACACAGTCCCAACCATCTAGTAAGCTCGACAAGAGAATCCAGGCAATGGAGGAGCACATTCTCCAGACTCACTCGGGTAGGGAACCAAGTCAGCAGTCCTATCCAACCATTCTCAGCCCCTGCCACAATTCCCACCCCCATTCTCAGAGCTTGAACAGCTGTCAGGCCCCCTCCATAGACCATAATATCAGGCCCCAACTGCCCACAGACATTACCAGCAGATACGCCCAGAAACCCAAACTTCAGTGACTGGTAAAGAACTCTTTGCCTGAGCAAACCTGCAAAGTCTGGAAGAGGCACCTCAAATATGCAGATAGCAATGGGCAAGGCATCGAGCATAATGAAAAATCAGGTAAATATGGCACCATTAAGGGAAACTAATAAAGCTCCAAAACTGGCCTTAGAGGACGATGTCAGAAGAACTCAGAATAATCCTCTTAAGGAAGTTTAGTGAATTACTAGAAAAGGCAGTCCGACAACTAAATTAACAAAGAATTAAAAAAGAGATGCATAAAAAAATAAGTTCAACGAAGAAATATCCACCATCAAAACCAACCAACTAATCAACACAGAGAAATCCTAGAGTTGAAAATGTAGCAAAAAAATAGAATTCCAATAGAGAGTTTCAAAAGTAGACTCGACCATGTAGAAGCATCAGGGACCTGGAGGATGAGACACTGGAAATTACCCAATCGAAGGAACAAAAAGAAAAAAAAACAATAAAGGAGGGTGAAGAAAATCTGTGGGATTATGAGACACAATAAAAAGAAACAATATTTGCATTATGGGAATTCTAGAAAGAGAAGGGAAAGAGACAAGGACAGACAGTATATTTAAAGAAATTGGGGTGCCTGGGTGGCTCAGTGGGTTAAGCCTCTGCCTTCGGCTCAGGTCATGATCTCAGGGTCCTGGGATTGAGCCCTACACTGGGCCTGCTCAGCAGAGGGCCTGCTTGCCTCCCAACCACCCCACTCTCTCTGCCTACTTGTGTTCTCTGTCTGTTGAATTAAAAAAAAAAAAAAAAAAAAAAAAAAAAAAAAAAAAAAAAAACAATCATGGCTGAAAACTTCCTTAAACCAAGGGTCAGAGAACAGACCAGGTGCCTGAGACCTGGAATTCTAGTCCAGCTCTGGTTCTCCTGGTTTTTCTACTCATTAGAGTAGTTTGACCTGTTAACCTACAAATGCATGACATTTGTTCTTTCAGATATTATCTCGAGGTTTGCCTTCTCCCTAAAAAATCCTCCCTATTCAGTTTAGTAAAAACTGAGCTTTTCTAAACATCTTTGACCTTTGGGGCACCTGGCTGGCTCAGTCAGTGGAGCACATGAATGACTTTTGATCTCTAGGTTGTGAGTTTGAGTCCCACGTTATGGGTAGAGATTACTTAAAATGGTTAAAGCAGCAGTAAATAAATAAATGAAATAAAAAATAAAAATTAAAAAAAAAAATCTTTGACCTTTAAGTATCTTCAGGGTGAGAGGACTCCAAGGAGGACTGAGTTCCGTCTATGACATCCCTGTCACTTGTGAAAAAAAATTCACACTCTCTTGCAGACAGAGGCCTATTCACTCACTCTGTGGACAGAAATAAAGGAACATAGGGCTCAAGTCCCAGAAAATAAATCCGGTTTTGTTCTACTTACTACCCTCAGGTATTTGAACTTAGTCTTCATGAATTTGCTGTTTCTTATTCAGGGTAAATATGCCCAGATTCTCGAACTGGGATGACACATTGCCTTGTCTCCTAACTTAATTGCTCCAATCTCTGACCTCTTCAGCTAAATCAGAATCTCCTATAGGTTAGGACAGTCTTAACATCTTTTGCATATCACTTGCTGAATCTTTACTTCTTCCAATAGCTTAAAATTCATCAAAAGAAGTAAGAATGTTTATTTTTGTTATTTTACTCTAAAATAATCTTCAGTTGGTGCCAGTTTTTGACATACAGCATAGAGGTTAAAAACACTTTGCTTTGGAGACAGATTCAGCTCCAAGTCCCTGATCTGCCATCTCTTGTCTATACGACTCTGGTTGAGATACTTTACAAAATAAAAATGATAAAGTAACTATGAATCTGAACTGTTATAAGATCATAAATAAGATAATGCATTTAACGACCTTTAGTACAGGGTCTGACATATACTATGGACTCAGTAAATATTCCCAGTAATATTCATCTCTGGGAAATCTTTGATATCTAGAATTCATCAACCATTCAGATTAGGTATTCTTTTTTTTTTTTTTTTCAAGATTTTATTTATTTGACAGAGAGAGACACAGTGAGAGAAGAAACACAAGCAGGGGGAGTGGGAGAGGGAGAAGCAGGCTTCCCGCTGAGCAGGGAGCCTGATGCGGGGCTCAATCCCAGGACCCTGGGATCATGACCTGAGCTGAAGGCAGACGCTTAATGACTGAGCCACCCAGGCGCCCCCAAGAATAGATATTCTTGCTATTTTATTTTTGAATCTTGGTGGTACTGTCCTATGGAATGCCAACAATTCAGTTTACCTCTATGATCTGTCATTTAACTTTAACCTTGAAATATGTAGGCTTTGTCTATCACTTCAAGCAGACTGAACTTATATCTGATTTTGAAAGTGACTTTTTTACTTTATTGAAAGTAACGATGATTACATTGTTTTATTCCTTGCCACATGCATCTTTGCTAACTCCAAGTTAAAAAAAAATTACCAATAAACAACTTGCAAGGATTTGCTTCAGGTCATGCAATTAGTTAGTAGATAAATATGGATTAAAATCTAAGTTCCCTCACAGACCTGTACCCCTGGGGAAAATAATACATGATATTTTAATAAAAACAATTAATAAAAAAAATCCAAGTTCCCCAAGTCTTTGTCAAAAATGTCATGCTCTTCCTTGAATCCAAATAGGTACTGAGCTATATACCCTCTGCTCCTTCCTGAAGAGGCAGCCAAACATGTACAGCAAAGATATGAAATCTCTTATGCTGGAGCTACAGAATTTCAACTAGTTTCTGCCCTGCCCATGTGATGGTACGTCAGGTCTCAAAGCATGAATGAGAAGAAATTCTGGCAGAAATGGATTTTGCATCCACAAATTTACAAGCTCTTGACAGTCAAGGCCTCAGTGAAAAGCCTATTTAAACTATTAGGTTCCGTATGCCCTTTTCTTGACCCTCTGGTATGTTGTTTCATTACAGTTTTTTTTTTTTTTAAGTGTACCTTTTGTTAAAAGGTTAAGTTATGGGACACCTGGGTGGCGGCTCAGTTGGTTAAGTGTCTGCCTTCAGCTCAGGTCATGATCCTAGGATCGAGCCCCACATCCGGCTCCGAGCTCGCTTCTCTCTCTCCTCCCTGCTTGTGTGCTCTCTCACTATCTCTGTCTCTCTCTCTTTCTCAAGTAAATAAATAAATCTTTTAAAAAAACAAAAACAAGAACAGTTAACTTATGTATCCACCTGGATTTTTTCCTCAAAATCAGCAAAATGTGGAACCTGTTCATAAATTACTGCTGGAAATTAAGAAACGCCAAACCAAAACCATTACACTTAGAACAACTCACCACTATTAATTTTTGCCTTCCATTGTCCAATTTTAAACTCTCTCTTCATAGCTTAAATGAAAAGGATTATGCTTTAAGAGGAATTCACTCTCCTCTTCTGAATTTAGTCCTCCTCCCTAGAACCTATATTTGGATTCAACAGTCAGTGGTCTGAGACATTAATGGGCTTTCCATTGAGCCCTTACCCCCTTTTTCTTTCTGTTTTGCAAACAGGGCTTATTAAATCTTTGCTGAAGGCACCAGGAATGAAGAACAGTGAGAGTGTGCTGATGTGAAAGGTTTCACTGAACTCAAGCAAATCATTTCTGATTTGCCACAACTCTTCAGCAGTAAATGCCAAAAAAGCATGCTGTTTGGATGGCAAATATAAATTCCCATCACATAAAACATAATAAAAGAAAACCAAGCCCACTCTGCTCCCTACACTCAGGGTTTAAGGCATAGATGCCGACTGCAGATTTGTTCTATTAAGTATATTCACATCCTTGTGAAGAACAAATGTTGGTGGTAGTGTGGCTTGAAGCAAGGCCTACCAGTAATGAAGGAAAGAAACTGGTGTATGTTTTAGGACACAGAGCATTTTTTTTCTTTTAGCAATTCTCTATTCTATTGTAAGCTTAGATACACACACACACTTAAGTTTATTAACACACTGTTTAAAGACACACTACACAACTAAGTTTAATAACCAAGCAAGCGAAGATATGGAAAGCAAAATAAATATCTTTTTATTCCTCATGAGTCACAGAAAGGTTAACCAACTTCCAGATCAAAACCATGGGTCTGCACACACACTTTAAAGTATAATTTCTTTAGCCTGACTGAAACAACAGCAGGGGGATTTTGTTTTAAAAGCATACACCCAGGGGCACCTGGGTGGCTCAGATGGTTAAGCATCTGCCTTTGGCTCAGGTCATGATCCTGGAGACCTGGGATCAAGCCCCACATCGGGCTTCCTGCTCAGTGGGGAGTCTGCTTCTCCCTCTCTGTCTGCCTTTTCCCTGCTTGTGCTCTCTGTCTCTGTATCTTTGTCAAATGAATAAATATAAAAAAAAAAAAAGAATAAAATAAAATAAAGCATAAACCCATAGGTTTAAGGGGAGCGGGAGGGAATATACCCTAACACAATTCTGCAAACTAGAGAGCAAGTGGATATGTGGTTAGTGACCCAAGCAGGCCCAAGAAAGCTGAAACCTAAGGCAGCAGTAGGGAAAAAGCAGCAGCAGTACAGATTCTTCTCAAAGCTAAGATTTTCAAGGGATCAGATACCTTTGAAATTAGGGGTGAAGATGGAGTTAAAATAGAAGGAATGGTGAAAGACTAGGCAGCATGTAGAGGCCCTATCCCCTTCTCTCCTCTTACAGACTGATGCCTGACTTTTCCCAACATTCTGTGTACCAGACAGTTTAGGGTGAGGGAAATGTAGAAAAATAGTTGGTATTTCTTTTTTCTTCAAAGAGAACATTCACAGGGCACCTGGGTGGTGTAGTTGGTTAAACGTCTCAGCTCAGGTCATGATCTCAGGGTCTAGGAATTGAACCCTGAATCTGGCTCCTCACTCAGCATGGAGTCTTGAGACTTCCTCTCCCTCTCCCTCTGCCCCTCCTGCTTGGTACTCTCTCTCTCTCAAATAAATAAATAAATCTTAAAAGGAAAAAAAAAAAAAGGAGAACATTTATATACTTATGCTTACACCCTCATTCCTCTTTTCATACTTAGCATCCAGGACCCTGGCAGTCAGCCCATACTTTATAGGCAGACCACCAGAAAATCCTTCTTTGGGGAATTGCACCTAGGTAAGAGAGCAGTAAAGATGCTCATATCAGGGGTTCTCCCAACAAAACAGCACAGCGAGACAACCCTACAGGGAAGCCCACATGTAGTAATGTGGAACTACATGCTCAGGGCTTCTCATTGGCTTTTAAGGCCTGACTCTTAAATATGAGCAGACAACCAAGGATCATTGAGTCAAATCTTTAGTAAGCAAGTTAGGGACCCAAACAGACAGTCAAAAGCAATTTGAAGAAAACAGACTATGCAGGAAGAAGAAAACTTAAAACAAAGACAAAACTATCATTAATACTCTCAGAAAGGCCAAAAAGATGATCTTTTGATAAAACAAGAACAGGGTACTATAAGATAGGAACATTCATAGAAGAGAAAAAAGTGTGTGTGGATAGTGTGTGTTTGTGTATGAATTAAAAAAATTCAGCTATTCAATAGTAGAGTTAAAAGCTAAAGTTAAGGAAATCCATTCCCTTCCCCTGCAAGTAAAACTGGAAGACAAGAAAGAAGTAAAAAGAAATTAGAGAAATACATTCAGTAGTGTCCATACTGATCTGGGTCCTTTGCAGAGAATAGAATCCATGCTAGTTAAAGCAGAAATTATTTCTTACAATATATTGAATGACATCATCACTGGAAGTGCTAAAGACACAGATTCGGAGTTGAGCTTTGGGTAGGTACAATTCCTAAACCAAACCAGAGATGTAAGCCACTGAGAGAGCTGCTACCACCTGTAAGATAAGGAGACCTCCTCCCAAAGTGGAAAACTGCTACATAGAGCTGCCAAATCCAGAGCATGTTTATTGCTGCCCAGATGAGGGAGTCATAGCTATTGCTGTTGGCTCCAAAACCAGGCTGTGCCTGTCATAATCCACGTGGAAGAAATGGATGGCAAGTATCCTGCTTTTTGACTCTCACAGAGTTAGTGACCAAACACTGGAATGCCTATTAATGTTGCCCCAGGGTAAAAAGCTTCCATGCTCATGCTAGCCAACAGGATAGGAAGAAGTATGCTTGAATCTAAATCTCATTCAGAACACTACCTGTAAGAGTTGGGAAAATATAGCATTTAGCCTTCCAGCTCTGCCGTAGCCAAAGGTGAACTAGAAGGAAGTTGGAATCGATGTTAGATAATGCACCATATCTATCACAATATTCTCAACATCTGAATAGCAAAATCTCAGGAAGAGATACAGACAGACAGACAGAGACAGAGAGACATGGTGCTGGGTGAAAGGGGGTCATGCAAGAAATAATTCAAGAAAATTGGAAGAAATGAATTTCAACCCTGAAGGGGACTACTGAGACCAAGTACAACGGATGAAGAGAGGCCACACCTAGATATATTCCTGTAAAACTTCAAAACAATGAGGGTTAAAGGAACATCTTACAAGCTTCTTGAAAGGCAGAAAATAAACATCATCATATAGAAAAGATCAGAAATTTGAATGCTTTTGGACTTTTTAATAGCAATAGTGGAAGCTAGAATGCAATAGAACTCTACCTTCAGAATTTCAAAGGAAAATCATCCCAAATTAGAATTTTATACCCAGCCAAGCTATCAATCAAGTAACAGGGTAGAATTACACTTGCAGGCAGGTAAGTTGCTTATGCCTAGTGTACTCTTGTCATACTATGCTCTAATTTGAACCTCATCCTGGGACCTCTCTTTACCTCTCTCCTGTGTTGAAACCTTCTTATTTTACAGTGAAACCTCACCATTCATTCATTTCTCCCCATCCCTGCCACTCCAATACCTGTCAATAAAGGATAGTGTCAGGAGTAAGCCCTTTGGAAATTTACTTAGAATCTTTTTGAATACTGTAATCTGTATCATTTATCTAAATAGAATAAAAATGATGTTCTTTTCACCCATCACTGGTATTAGACTTGAGGGCACCCACCTTCTTGATTATTAAGTAAAAGTTGTCTCAAAAAATATTTAGGAATGGGGCACCAGGATATCTCAGTGGGTTGGGGCCTCTGCCTTTGGCTCAGGTTGTGATCTCAGGGTCCTGGGATCAAGCCCTGTGTCAGGCTCTCTGCTCAGCAGGGAGCCTGCTTCCTCCTCTCTCTCTTTCTCTGCCTGCCTCTCTGCCTACTAGTGATCTCTGTCAAGTAGATGAATAGAGTCTTAAATTTAGGAAAAACTTTGATTTGTTATATATGTGTGTATATATGTGTGTATATATATATATATATATATATATATAATCTTCATACCACATTGAAAGATAACTCTTATGGAACATTATTCCTTCTATTCTGACATTTCCATCATCAAACTTCTAATGTCTTAAATATGCAATGCTACTTCCATCTCATAATCTTTGAGTATGAATTTTCTTCCTTCTAGAATGGTCTTCTTGTCCATTTACTTCTTTATTAACCGATTGATCCTTCTGAGGACAGCTTAAAAGTCACATGCCTTTGCACGACTCCCTAGCCAGATCAGGATCCCTTTATAAATGCTCACGACTCTTAGTACTTTTCTTTCTGGGTACCTACATTGGTGTGTAATTATGTATTTCTGAAGCTATTTGACTATATGCCCCCCTTCTCCATACATAGGTCTTTATGCTCACCCACATATTTGCAGTGTCTAACACAATGCAGCCAATGAATATTTTCATACATAAATGAGTTAATAAAAAGTAGGAAAGAGGTGTGGATAGAAAGGGAAGGAAAGCAAGAAGTGATGGAGTGAGGGAAGATGGGAGGACAGAAGGGAGGGGAAGGAAAGGAAAGTTCTAGGTATGTATCTTGAGTTTAGATAGTAGTATTTGTAAGGGCCTGGTTGGCCAGAGGGAGTAATTTTGTGTTTATGTAGTGAACTTAGATTGACCCTATGCAGTAAACTTAGATTGACCCTGCCCCTCCCAGAGGAACTTACTTGCAAAGCCTAGATACAGGGGTGGGTCAGGCCAGGTGAAGACGTCCAATCAGTTGGGCACGCATATATCTACTAGGGTAAATTGAAATTCAATTGGCCACCCGTGTGTTACCTAGCAGTTTTTTTCTGTATGTGGCAGACTTAGCATGACTGTATAGTTTTCTCTGTGTATTGCAATCTCATTGGCCACCTGTGTATATAGCCCGGCTAAACTACTTCTGTAAAAGTTAGTTTGTGAGGCTGCGAGGGGTCGCCTCTTTGCAAGAGATGGCCCTGACTGGTCAGTTTGATTCTCAATGTTTGGCGTGAAATAAAGCTTTGCTTGACCTTTGCTTTGTATCAGTCTCGCTCCTTTGATTATGGACCCTAACAGGTATTTATTTTTAAATTTAACTTTTATTACTTATTTGTCTGTCTGCCCATCCATCCATCTCTTTTGCTTTGAAAATTTCAGATGTTGCTGGAGGACTTGGAAAATGAGCCAGATGTGTCTATAGCCTTCTAACAGGAAAATAATTCTCAAAGGGAAGAAAATATGGAGTTGTATCCACAGAAGGCAATCTTGATTCTGCGCCAACCACACACCCTTTGGATTGAGAGTGTCTCTTTCCAGAAGAGTTATGCAAAGGGCAGGGCCCCCACCTCTCTAGGTTGTCTTCTATGAGCATCTGAAGCAGACCGACCGCCTGAGCGGGTGTCTGCCCCGGTACTTGTGCCCAGGTGTCACACTGACAGCACTCATGTCACAATCCTCTGGGCGATGCGGCTCCCACACTGGCTCCATCTGGCCCGCAGGCTGCAGGGCTGCTGAGCCATGACAAGCCACTGGGGAGAATATCAAATGTGAGGTGCGCCGCTGCCAAGATGTCATGAAACAGGGGCTTGGAGAAAACCAGGAGAGAGCTGAGTGGACCCTGCATGTTCTCAACTATCAATTACTGTAAATGGAAGTCCCACATTCCCAGACAGGGAGCAGAATGAGCCTCATTTTCCACACTCTGCTGCTCTGAAGAGCTCTTTGGGGAACATTCAGCAAGGAGAGCCCAAGAATGGCACTTTCAGTAGCTGAGCTGCAAGGGGGCATCATGTGCTTAGCTCTCCCGGGTTAAGACACAGTGCAGCGTGCCCACTCAGATGTCTAGACTTTGTGCTCAGTTTATTAACAGAGGACAAAAAAACCCTGGCCCTTCATGTGATTAAATACAGCTATAACAACAGAAAAACAATAGCTAAAACTCAGAGAGCTTATAATGTACCAGATCTTGTTCTGAGTGTTTGTATATATTCATATTTAGTCTTCATTGCAAATCTAAAGAATTTACCGTTCTTAAATCCATTTTACAGATTGAGAAACAAAGGTGTACAGAGTTAAGGAATGTGCCCATGGTGACACAGCTAGTGGTGGCAGAAGTGAGATTAGAACCTAGCTATCGGGTCGTCAGAATCTACGTTCTGACTTGCCAGCTGCCTGGCTAGATTGGGAACCCCAAGCATTTAGAGTGTCAGGTAATAATACACACACACACACACACATATATATTAATAATAACAACAACAACAATAAAACCCTGACTGTGAGAAATGTAGGGTTAATACTCTTTAATAAGAGGGATCTATGTTTTCCAATTATGACCAAAATTTTGTGGGGATTAATCTCAAGAATGAGGGGTACAAGAGATACTTGATATCAGGTACTTCATTTTCCTGTGTTCAAGCGGGAATAAAATATACTCCCCCCACTTCCACTAACATTTTACAGAAATTACAGAGCTAGAAAATAGATTTTCTTAGTAACATTCAAGTTTAAGATCACAAATCTCAGAACATTTCGGAAACAGCTAGCTTTCAATAAAATCTGAGTTTGAACTTTAGTCCAGCCATTTCTCTTTTGGACAAGTGGCATTCTACAAAAAGACCATAAAATATAAAATAATGATAAGATATAAGTAGGAATAAAAAAATCTCAGCCAAGTGTCATAAAAATAGTGCAAACAGCATTAAAACAAAGAAAAGGAAAAAAAAAAAACCACATGCTATGTTAGGCTCTCTGGTAAAAGAGCACGGGACGAGATGAAGTCACATTAGAGAATTTGGTCTCTGTTTTAGAAATCAAGCAGGAATATTATAATTAGGTTTGCATTTGAGAAATAAAAACATCCTGGTGGTGTTGAGTATTTTCCAAATGGAAAAGGACAGAAAAGACACACATCAATTTGGGAAAGTATGTCAGTGTTCTGTAAGAGAAGATGCAGGTCTAAAACAAACCAGTGTGCTCGGGTAACTGATTTAAATTTCAAAGGTAAGAAATTGGAAGGCCAAGTCCAATTCTAAAGTTTCAGGCTCAGGGAAAAGGACAGAAGGTGAAGTAGTTAGTCATTCAAGACAAGAAGGCCGGGAGGTGCAGTGTGGCACCTGGATTCAGGTCAGGTGGGACTACGTAACAGGTAGCTGGGCAGGATAGAGTGGGCAGAAGACCAGGGGAAGTCTAGCTCCCTGGAGGAGAACCAGGACAGGCACGTCTCCCAGGAACAGGGACGTTAATTCTGCTTAGAAGGGCTCCATACGGATCCCAGGTCCCCAAAGCTGCAGAAGGCACTGAGCTCTCTTTTGACTGTATTCAAAATCTGAGAATTGGCTTTGCTCATATGCTCATTTTGCTTTTTGGGGAACTTACACGGCACAACTCTGCTCCTGCCCAGTGACTCTTCCCCACAGGCAAGTGGGGCAGGGACACGGGCCCCTCTTTACCTGGACTTAGAAACTCTTGTGTTGCCCACAGCGTGGCAGTTACCAAGCAGATGAAAAGCTGAATGGCGTCCTGTTTGTATAAGTTCTTTGAAACATTAAAGTTTTCTATTCTAATTCTTTTTATTTCTTCTTCTTTTTTTTCCTTTAATGGTCAGGAAAAATTCCCCAGCTCCTTCTATCTCATATCCCAGTGGCTTTATGGTATTTGCCTTGAGCCTATCTGGCTGTTTTCCTCTACCTCTCGTGAATTAGTTCTGACCTATGAAATAAGATTCTAAATAAATAACACTGGGTCAACATCTATTCACATTTCAATCACCAATGATGGACGTGTTAAGCATTTAAATGTTTCCAGCAGATGTTTCTTCAGTGAAATCAGTCTAGGTTACAGTTGGTCAAACTGATGGGTTATTTCAGCATCAACAGCGAAGGAGCAAAGTACAGAATATAAGAGTCCAGGTTCTTTCATTTTGAAAGGATCACTTGACTGACTATAGCTAGGAAACAAATTCAAAGTCACAGAAATGCCCACCTTAGGCTATTTATCCCTTTCTATTTGTTCCTCTACAGAAGAGCACTTTGACTCAGGACTGATGGAGGGACGTAGGCGGGGGAGGTGAAGTGATTTAAATGTAATGTGCTTGCATTCCATCTCTAGTGTGGCTGGTCTGCTTAGACTTGAAACCACAGGCTTTAGCTTACTGGAATGCATGCTCCATGAAAGGAAGAAGGTTCTAGGAGTGGTACTTAATTTCTCCTAAGAGCTGTGGTAACACCAGCCACTCCCCAGTTGTGTCCTTGTGTTGAGCAAGCTGCCCATATGCCAAGTGATGCCTTGTAGAGGTCCAGATATACACAGAAATACACCCATTCACACACAACATGATCAAATATGCAATTTAAAAAATTCTCTTAAATACCTAAGAGATAAAAGCAGTTACGATTCTTTTTTTTTTAAAGATTTTATTTGTTTATTTGAGATACAGCAAGCAAGAGAGACAATGAGCGGCGGGGAGGAGCTGGGCAAGAAGCCCTACTTGGGGCTCCATCCCAGGCCCCTGGGATCACACCTGAAAGGAAGGCCGATGGATGCCAAACTAACTGAGCCCATCCAGGTGCCCCAAAGCAGTTTCAACTGTAATGTAAATGAGGATAATGAGAACTTCAAAAGTAGCCAAGTACTGAAGCATGAGCACTGGAGACAGTACGCTGACTGCCAGCCCCACCTCTCCTTAGCTGTGTTACCACAGACACAGTGCCTAACCTCTCTGGGCATTTGAGTCCTCAGTAGCAAAGAAAGCAGTAAGTACTCCTCTTTGGGATATCTTGAGGATGAAATGAAATAATTTAAGTGAAGTGATTAACGTGGTCCCTAGCACACAAAGCTCCCTAAACATCAGCTACATTAATTGTTATGTCCATCAACATTATGTCCACCACTCTTATTAGAAACTAAGAGTGTGGGATATTTTTGGTGGGGCTGAAGTATGGGCTACAGCCAGGCTCTCTCCACCCTCAGAAATTTCAATGCAGGAGAGGTGGCACCACTTCTGAAACGAAGGTCTTGGGCAGAGATGCCACACAAGGATTCTTTAGTCCATGACATATACTACCCAGCATTCTCAAGATGTTCACCAACCTGTCAGGCTGCTGGCGCCTGGCTAATTCTGCAACAGCCATGGCTGCTCCCCACATGTCAACATTACTAGGGGCATAACAGACTCAAGTTTAGCTCTATCAAGAAACCTCCTACGAACATGGTACTGGAGACAATCCTGGAATCACTATTATCTGTTATGGATTTAATTTCTAACAGAATCATACAAAAGAGAAGAATAAGACAAGAAAAACAAAGGTGGCACATGAATGTGTGGATTGTTGTTGAGGCCATAATTCAGTTTTAGGTTTAAATTCTGGAGCCCTGACGTGGCTTTTTTTTTTTTTTTAATTTTTAATTTTTTAATTTCAAGAAGAAAATCTGCTGTCCAGGAAATAAAACAGAAGAGTTTAAAGAGAACTGAGCCTTGTTGATATGCAGTTACCTGGGTCCCACTCGAACCAACTAAAAAAGAATCTCCTAGGAGGGAGACTCAGAGGAGAAAAGGAGGAGGAAAGACCCAGAAAACTATTCTAATGAGCAGCAGCATTTCATTGATACAATGGTTCAAGCACCGCTACTCTTGGGGTTCATAATTTAGTAGAGGATATGTATATCCAAGCTCTTCTAAGATGAAACAGTCTCTACAGTTACCATCATAAAGACATGGAATACAGCAGCTGAAAAATGAGTCAATCCACACAGGCAAATCTAAGAGAAGCTCCTGAGTAAGAATCTGGAAGGAAGTTGGGATTACGAGCACAAAAAAGCTGGGCTAGGAACCAGGAACAGCAGGACTCGAGAGTTACTGGTAGAGGGAACTGGCTAAACAAAACACCAGGAGAGTAAGTAAGACTGAAATATGTGGGAGCAGATAAATATGGCTTACGTTCAAGAGAGTGGGCTTGTAGGGAGGGAGTTAGGATTTTAGGTAAAGGGGAAACCAGATTGTACAGCTGGATGAGATACAGGACAGAAGGCCTTTAATGCCATTTGGAATCTAGGTGCTAGTATTTCTTTGCCATCAGTTGCTGTAGAAGGGTTGTTGCAAGAGTGGTCCAGAATTATACCTAGGCTTTGACAGGATAAGTCTCTGGAGATGGTTACTCAGGCCCACAGTTCCTTATATGCTTTCCCCAATCCAAAAAGCTACAGAAAGAATCCCCAACCCCTGCCTTTTTTTGCATCTCATTTGGTGGCAAAATCTGCCATGAAATGAAATGGGATTAATTATAGTCATGATTTGTCCAATTTATCATGAATCTTCATGCATTCTGTTGCAAAAAATGTTGAGTTTGATTAGAGGTGCTGCCTCGAGCCCCACTTGGGGATGTTACAGAATTTAGTTCATGTCCTAAATAACATTTGTGAACTCAGAAAAATTCTGAATTCTAAAACACATCTGGGACTAAAGTTATGATCAGAAACAGGGGACCTTAACAAACAATGGGAGACACTTTATAGCCTAAATGCTTTAACAGACCAAGGAAACCTTTTAAGAGATGACATAGAAGGATGGAGCCATCTTGCCTAGTGGCCAATTTTCTAGGACCACTTCATTGCTGTGGAGGTTTGTCCAAAAGGGAAGGTGCCTTTGGACTGCGTAAGTGGTTTGGCTCTTATAATTCCTCTTCATTGTTATTATCGGTCCTGCTTCCCTATATCTCCAGGTATAAATAAGCAAAATTTATGGTGTTGCAAATTGAAAAATATATGGTGGACCAATGTAGACAATGCCTGATTCATCTTTGCACAGCTGTCTGTGCATGTATGGGTCTCTGGACACCAGGTCCTGCAAACTGCAGAGCTTCTCAGAAATCATTTAGTTCAATTCATTCATTCTGCAGATGAGGAATCTGAGGGCAAAGGAAGGCAGTCTTTGTTAGAGAGCTCACATTGGAGGCTTGCACAGTCAACATTTACTGAGCACCCCCAAGTTCCCACCTCGGACTGTACAATCTCTTACAGAACAAGGAGTTCATCTATGGTGACTAGAGGCTGACTCGTACAGGGAGCATTATCAAACACTGCTGGAGAGTGGATTTCATAAGCATAACTGCACTGCAGGGAATTACACTGAAGCCCACTAGAACCGCATGCTTTTCTAACCAAGTATTGACATGGCAAGAGATTTAGGATTGAGTTCAGGCTATACCAATGATTCATATGAAGAAAAACTAAGGAAATAATAAAAATAAAATAAAATAAAATAATAAAAATGTTGTTTTTCCTTTAAAGGGTTGTAAGTTTATATAAAGGCCTTAAGTTATATAGATATAAGCCTATGCATATGTGACCCCTTAGAAAAACCTGAGGAACACAGAACTGCTTACCATCCTCTCCACAGCGGAGAACTTTAAGCTTAGAAACTACAGAAGAAATGACAGTGGAAAAGATCTACAGATTTAACTGTACACTCTCATTTATTTTTGCATGATTTAAAAGATCATAACCAAAATAAGAGGCACAGACATAAGGGGAAATATTCTTAGCAAATATTTCACATACAGGCCGTGTTCTGTTCTCTAGAAAGAACTCACACGAAGTAGTGAGAAAAACACCCAAACTCTTAAATAATCAGGTTAAGGACACGAAACGACATTTGCTGAAAGAAGAAATACCGTTAGTAAGCAAATCCATGGCAAAATGTTTAGGCACCGCACAGTGCAAAACAAACAGAAACATCAGCAGTACCAGAGGTTGCCTATAAATTGGCACAGATTAGAAAAATGACAATGATCGAAGCTGGTGGGCTAAGATGAAACGGACTCCTTGATACATTACTAGTAGCGACAGTTTTGGAAAGTTACTTGGCAAATTCAAGTTCTTCAAAATATTCATATCCCTCGACCCAATATTTCTGCTTTTGGAAACCTCCCCTAAAGGTGGTGGGTATTAGAGAGGGCACGAATTGCATGGAGCACTGGGTGTGGTGCAAAAAACAATGAATACTGTTACGCTGAAAAGAAATTAAAAAAAAAACAAAAACGATAAGCCCTATAAACTTGAGTTTGAACATGGTTATTTACTGCATCAGTATTTATAGCACTAAAAATCATAAACAACCACCCTATTCAACAATCTGGTGAAAGAGAAATAAATCAGAAAGCAGGGGTTCAAAATAATATTATGCAACCTGTGAGGTGAAGTTTAATTAATCCTAGGTAATAAGAGGGACTGAATTGTAATGAACAGATTAGGAATCAAAATGGTTCATACCGAATGATTATAACTTGGTAAATAAATTAATCTATGAAGAGGAGGGGGGAAAAAAACCAAAGGCTGATTGGGAATAAAGCAAAATGATTATATCTGAGTGATGAGCATGTAAGTTATTTCATTAATTTCTTCTTCTCACTAGTTTATATATTCCAAAGTATCTTTAGATATTGTATATTATTTGATTTGGAAATTCATTTCAATGAAATTTGTTCCTCCTTTTTAGTAAGAATGTCAAAAAATACTTTTCAGGAAATGATGATAAGAAAGTTCAAATTAGCACAGATATTACAGGGATATCTTACTTAATAAATCGTTTAAAGAAACCACTCTGTGCCAGGAAGAATTTGAAGTGCTTTTCTACCTCATGGAATCATGTTAACAATCCTGTGAGGTGGGCACTGTAATTACCATCATTTTATATAGGACACTAGAAAAATGAATAACTTGTTCAGATAACATGCCTGCATCTACTAAGAATTCAAACCTCAGCTGTTTGGCTCCAAAGTGGTGTTCTCAAACACAAGGCTATGCATCTGCCTGTTCACCTCTTGAAGTCAGAGGATCTTCAGATATCAATTGTATCAACTCTCATTTAAAAAGAGAGAGAAAGAGAGAGAGAGAGAAACACAGAGAAGTTAAATGGGTTGCTAAATGCCACACAGCAAATTATCCAATAGGTAAACAGACTATTATGTTTTACAGATTATAATTTATAAGCACTAAGATTAACACGAGTGCAAACAATCTTTTGTCATCTGCTCAACCTTGTTATTAATATACAATTTTTGTTTCCATCTTCTTAGAACCTGTATTAAAAGGAAAGGCACATTTCTGTAGTCTGTAAGGAGAACTCATAGGGCTAGCACATCTGGAATTTCTTCCTCTCAGTTCTATCAGGGAGCTACATTTCAACACAGGCAGGATAACATGATCACAGAAATACTTCATATCAGGATACCTGCTGGGTGTGGCACTATTCCAGGCTTTATAGAGCATCAGACTCAAACAGAACTCTGAGCTACAGGAGAGCAGGAGAAGAGTCAAAACAAAACATAACCATTTGCCAACAGCAAGAAAGAAGCTCGGTGTATGCTTATTTTCTAATCGATCATGAAGTCCAAAATAAACTCCAGGCTTCCTTGCTGCATCTGATGTAGATTAAGAGAGTCAGACCTCTGCTGGGAGAGTGATGTTGGGAGGGCCCTACCCCAAATAACTGGGCTAAATGACAAGAGAAAGTTTTATAAAATTGTTCCCTTGAGCTACTGTGGCTTAGTCATGCCTAAATTTTTTTCAGTGTGCTATTTTGAGGTTTCTGGACTTGTCTTCATGTGATCAAAAGAGAAAGCAATGAGGTCTATATCAGATTGTAAAAATGAAAGGACCCAATGTTGTCATAAAAATCATGAGGCTGAATTATCTCCTGTCCGGTACTGAAGTATCAGCCTGTCCTATAAGGCATGTACGTTGTCTGTCTTCTCTAAAGGAACCAAGACTCCCAATGGCCAGGCTCTGACTAAACACCAGACAGCAATGATGACCAGCAAAATCTAAAATAAAGCAGAGGTGAAGGCAGTAAAAACTGGGATGTCTGTGTGTCTGAGTGGAGGAGCAGCAATTCTGCTTAAAGTAGCATAAACTGTATTATCCTGGGACAGACTGGAGTCTTGAAATTTACAACTGAAAGCAAGAAACTTCTATTTAAAAGTCAAAAATTCAAAACTAAGAATTTGATCACTAGTCTTTGCTAAATAAAAGAGACATTATTAATTTGGACTATATGGAAAGGTTTCTGGGTATGTGTTTTGGCTTTTTTAACCTATTTTAAGAAACAGGACTAAACATAGAGTATATTAACATTTTTGTTCATTATATAAAATCAGAATGTCCTCAAATCCAGCTATGTAGGGTCATTTTAGACACACGCTTTTTTTGAGATTTTTTTTTAATGAATGAATTACAAAGACATACCACGATGGCTGGATTTAAACAAATAAAATAAATAAATAGACTCATAGTACCAAATGAAGTCTAGGACTTGGAACGACCAGAACACCTACACATTGCCAAGTGCAGTGTAAAATGTTACAACCACTTGGAAACGTGTTGGCAGTTTCTGATAAAATTAAGCATAACATTCCTATGACCCAGTAATTCTAATCTGTGTACCCAGGAGAAATGCGTGCATAGTGTCCACGAAGAGACAAGAATGTATGAAGTCACCTTATTCATAATAACCCCAAACTGGAAGAAACCCAAATGTGTATCAACAGGAAAAAGGTTCAACAAATTGTAGCCTGTCTATACAACAGAATACCTCTCAGCAATGAAAAGACACTATTTACACATATACAAGCAACACCATGGAGGAATGTCAAAAGCATATTGTAGGACAGAAACAGACCTCAAAGAGTTAATACACCTTGTTTGATTCCACTTATATGAAGTTCAAGAGCAGGCAAAACAGAAACCAAGGTGGCAAGAGTCAGAATACTGGTTCCCTCTGGGGATGGGGACCACTGACAGAGAAGGGAAACACCAGGGAGCTTTCTGAGTTGCCAGAGATGGTCTGTATCTGAATCTGGGTGACATCAGCGAGATGTTCATATATGTAGGAGGTCATTAAGTGGCACATTTAAGATGTGTACATTTCACTGTACACACTTCAATTAATTAACAAACAGTGAAGACATTAATTTTTCTTCTTAAAATTTTTAACATTAAATATTTGCTATCTATGCATCTGAAAGACAGCTGGAAGTATGTTTATAAGTAAGAATTATTAAGAAATACCTGTTTTTGCTCATCAGAGGATGAGCACAACATTTTAGCTCTCAGAATGTTCGTTGTAAATTCCTTACAAATAAAAATCAGAAAAACAAATTTAAATGTCCAACGACAGGGGGCTGGTTGTGGGCCTACTTGTGTTAGAACATCATACCTGAACTAAATAAAAATACACAGACAGAAAAATTCACTGTTGAATATGCCATTTTAAAATGCAACAGATTTTATTTTTAGAAGACATCTTTCTTTTTAAATTAGAAATCAAGACATAGTTTGCATGAGTGACTATAAAAGTGTTCTTAAAAGAAATAAATGTCTAATTTTACAGTCAGAAGCAAAAAGGATTAAATATAAACAGTCCTAAGGAAAGCAAGGAAGAAGCAGCAGCCGAGGCCAGGGGAGCAGCCATTGCTCTGGTTGCCCCACTGTCCCTTTCTCCACTTAAAGAAGCAGACTCCTTTTTTTGAACAAAATCTTAAACAGATCTCCTATGGAGATCCAGGTAAGAACAGACGTGCTCTGGTAGGAGGGAAAGGATGTACGAGTACGGGGAATTCTGCTTCACTATCCCCTGATGTGGCTCCAAGACTCAAAGGACACAGTTTGAAAACCAGCATCCTATGATTTCACATTTCAAACTCCAAGTGTTAAAGGTTTCACATCCTACATCTAATTTGAAGGTATCTTTCCTTCCTTACCTTTGAATACGATCTAATTTTTTTTTTTCTTGTCAGACTGGCCTCATTACTTTTCCCAAAGATGCCCTGTACATCCTGAGTCCCCCTTTATCCTGCAATGCTCCAGCGCTCCTCCTTTATTGTAGTACTGCTCATTCTTGCAGGCTCCGCTAGATTTCCACACCCTCTCCCATATCTTCCCGAGTAACACCAAGGTGGTGGACACATTCCAGAAATACCTATTTACTCTTACTATTTACTTGGTTAATTCACTTTTAAAGATTCTCAGTTAGCTATCTACTGTAGCTATAATAAATCACCAGTAACTTAATGTCTGAACACAACATAAATTTATTACCTTATGGCTGTCTGTTAAAAATCTGACACGGGTCTCATTAGACTAAGATCTACGTGTTTGCATTCTTTCTGGAGAATCCATTGCCTTGCCTTCTCCAGCTTCAAGAGGTGACCCACAATCCTTGGCTCCTGTGCCCCTTTTCCTCCAGTTTCAAAGCCCGAAAAAGGCTCTTCCCTTTTAGGGAATGTAATTAGGCTGGACCCGCCTGGATAATCCAGAACAATTTCCTCATCTCAAGGTCCTTAGCCTAAATCACATTTGCCAAGTCCCTTTTGCTATGTAAGGTAACACTGAGGTTCTAGGGATTAGAAAATTCTGGCCATTTTTTGTGTGGGCATTAGTCTTGCTACCATAAGTGCTTCCCTAAGCATCTCAAGAGTGAGGCCTGCTTGGTTATCCTTTGGGTCACCTTCCAGTGCTATACACAAGGAGCCGACAACTGATTATTAAATATGCACTAACACAGTGTGGTGATGGATTGAGTTACATGCCATTCTTATCATCCCTCCCACTAGCTTTGTAGGAGGCTTGGTTGAGTTCACTGAGGCTTCTTCCAAACAAGAGAGAAAAATATGAGAAAGTTAATCAAGAAACGGATCTCATAATATCTCTTAAGGTGAGGGAGGGAGATGAGATGCAATATAGCAGAGTTTCTAGAGATTAGTGCTTCATTCAGACTTTTTTCCTGTTTGCAGGTAGTTTCATGGGCTCTCAGAACTCCAGGGTTCTGATGGGTCTGAATTCAACCTGGTGATCCATCCTAGAATGTCACCAAGGATCACACTGAATTATGCAGAATATTTTGTTATATTTATCTTTGGGTAAGATTTCACATTTACTTTGAGCTTTGGTATATCTATGAAAGATAGCCAACAACTACACTGAAAAATAGCTATGTGGGGATACACCAGTGTTCTCTTTCCGACTCTGTCTCCTGCTCATCACAACCGTATCTTGTTCTTTTTGCAGCATTAGGGCAGCTTTCCTGACAAAATGTAGACAGGTTTTTTTTTTTTTTTTTTTTTTTTAAGATTTTAATTTATTTATCTGACAGAGTGAGAGAGAGATCACAGGTAGGCAGAGCAGCAGGCAGAGAGAGAGGGGGAAGTAGGTTCCCTGCTGAGCTTACAGCCTAATATGGAGCCTGATCCCAGGACCCTGAGATCATGACCTGAGCCGAAGGCAGAGGCTTAACCCACTGAGCCACCCAGGCGCCCCCGCAGACAGGTTTTGATAGGTCTCTATGAGCAAGAACGATGACATTCCACCATACAACTCAAGAGCTGGCTTCAGGGCATAGGCAAAGGATGCCAGAAGCTTAGTACCAGTTGCATCACTCTTAGAAAAAACTCTTAACCACACTTAGAAATAAAATATGTTCCATCAAATCCCATCTCTCCAATCCAAACACAACCCCAAAGTCATTGTACTGTTTTAATGTGAATAATCTAGGTGATTACCTTTTGCCACCACATTGTTAGGTCAAATATGCTATCTAAGTTGACAAGGGCACTTTCCTCTAATATGCTTTTTATGGGTCTAAAGCAGATCTCCTGGTCTATGGCTAGTTCTTGGAAAGCTACCATCCCATTTGGATACTGGGGGTTAAAGAGCATATTAAAAGCCTCCAGTTTGAGGCTTTGAGTCTTAGCTTTGCCACTAGTAGCACTGTGGCTGTCAGTGAATCGTTCAGTCTCTCTCTGGCTCAGTCACCCATTTATCAAGGTTCGTTTCTAAATAGGATATTCTGTGATTTATTTGAATCTGCCACGCTTTGTGTAAATTTTTATGGGGTATCGGAAAAGGGGCAGATGAGAAATCATCTCAAACAGGATTCAGACTTACCATCTACTCTTCTGGGCTATTTGTTTGAAACACCTATTGGTGGCTTCAATATCAGGAGGCTGGAATTAAAATTTCATGCCTGCCTTTACATAAGGCAGGCTTAGCTGAAGTTATTCACGTTTTTTAAACTTCAGCTTGCTCACCAGTAAAATGGGCTAGTGATGTCTATTTATAGGACTGTTATCTTACATTATTAGAAGCATGAGAAAGTGATCAAAAGCTCCTAGAATTGAGCTGCCAATACATGGTTCTTAAATCTGAATCTTGCTGTGGACTCCCCACTCCAAGATTCTGGTCCTTTGCTCTCCTGTCCCAATCTGACGCAGAAAACCTTGAGAACCCTCCACAAATACGCTGTTCCAATCTACAAACAAGACGGAACTGATGCATAGCTCTGGGACCTATGGAGCAAGACTGCCAAAGAAGGCAGGCAACCCATAGGGCTAGTTGTCCGGATCCAGTTCCACATATGAACAATCCTCTCCAAGCTGTAATCACTTTTGTTTCTAGAACAGTTTTTCATTTACTGCAACAGATGAATACTTAAGATGGTCTATATGCCAGTTCCTAAACAAACCCTCAGATACACGTGTAGAAATGACATAGGGTCTGCTTGTGGTTAAAGCTCACTTAAATTTTTGCACACACCACCCCTCCGGACCCTTTGTAGAATATGATGCCAAGGTAAAATGGGAGATAAACTGTGGGCCACAGAAATTCTTTTACCCACTGTAATTAGTAGTGATAAAAACCTGATAGTACAAACCTTAGGGAGAAAAAAGTTATGCACACATACACACGAAATACTTGTCAACTACTTCTAATGATCACTTCTTAATCACAGAATTTCTCTAGAAGGTGAATGCATCTTGATTACAGATGTATTTCCATTGTCCTAAGAAATCAGATTTTCTTTAAAAAGCCTACAGATAATTCTATCCCTTTTTTTAGAGGGTCTGAGAATGGTCTCCATTCTTCCAATCCAAGCCTTACTATTCTAAAATGAGTGATACAATGCCACCTTTCAATTTGCATATAAATTGTCCCTTTTGAGTAAAAACATTCAGGGTTAGAGACATTAATGATATTCCACAATGCATGAAAATTTCAAAGTCAGGCAGGTATATGGTATACCTTATACTTAGTTTTTTTTTTTTTCTAATGAGGCCATTTTAATGACTTTTACAATCCAATCAAAAAAACAACCATTGTCTCAACTGACATTGATCCTGATTTTCTGTGTACATAAAGTATATTTAGCTTTTTAGGTTAAAGAATTCCAAATTCAGAGGCTATATATTTCAACAATACTTCCTTTTTTAAATCTGCCATCTTACTTTTTAAGTCACTGGATTTAGATATTTTACAGGACTGTTTTGTTATGAAATCTAACCAGAGAATAGAGCATTCATGACAAATTTTAGTGTAAGGGCCACAGGAAAATAAAGAATAATGCTGAATTACAACATTTCCGTATCAATGGCTCCCTCAATAGGGGGAATCTTGCTAAGTCAAATTTCTAAGTAGGCAGTTTGACTTTTAACTTTTTCTGTGCAGTAAAATTGATATAGTAGGAAAATATGAGGTCAAGGAGTGAGCTGTTTACTTCACTATCTCCCAAGAGCAAAAATGAAGAAAGCAGAACCTGCTGAAGAAAAGCAAAGATACAGATTTGAAAGCATTTTAAAAAATAAATAAAAAAAAATACACACATAGGCATTAAAGTTCTATTTAAAAATTTATAACATGAAGAATTGCTTCCATTACAATGTTGAACAGAAAGAGCATTATTCACAATTATCTATATCAGTGCAATCACACCTCAATTGTATAAAAATATCTTGGAAGCATTAAGGATGATTAGAGAAATACACCAAAATATTAGCATTTTGAAATTGGAATTTTTGAGTCTTCGAATTAACTGATTTCTCTTCTTTTTTAAAATAATTTTTTATTAACATATAACGTATTATTTGTTTCAGAGATACAGGTCCGTGGTTTATCAGTCTTACACAATTCACAGCACTCACCATAGCACGTACCTTCTGCAATGTCCATCCCCAGCCACCCCATCCCTCCCACCCTCTTCTACTCCAGTAATCCTCAGTTTGTTTCCTGAGACCGAGTCTCTTATGGTTTGTCTCCCTCTCCGGTTTCGTCTTGTTTCATTTTTTTCCTCCCTTCCCCCATAATCCTCTGTCTTGTTTCTCCAATTCCTCATCTAATTGATTTCCCTTCTTCTCTATACTTATTTTTAATTTTGTGAGAATAAAAACGTATTCCTTTTTCATCATTACTAAACTAAAACAAGGGAGTCATCCTGAATTGTTCTTGTCCTGTAGAAATTATACTGATAGCATTCCTTCCATAAAAAAGAAACTGGTATTCCCTCTTTTAAAATAATTTATCAAATCATTTTTCCCTCTTTCTTTCAGAGTAAGATTTTTTTTCTGCTCCTTCTTCTGACACTTATTCCTTCCCTGTCAAATCTCTAAATGTTGGAGCATCTCATGTCTCTCTTGGTTCGGTTCTCTATGTGACCTCAACCATCCAAGGTATTGTCAATGCTAAACCATATCGTTTCTGTTTACCCAGCCCTGATCTCCTCCCTGGGCTCCAGATTGCAACCCCCTCCCAACAATCCCACGGATGTGTGGATGGCTGGTCTTTCAAATGTAACGTGGCCAAATCGCATCATTGATTTGCTCCTTCCTCCTATGCTCAGGCTTTCTTTAATCCAGATCTTGAGTCTTTCATCTTTTCAGTAAATATTGTGTTTAATTTACTTAGTTGCTTACGCCAAAAAACTAGGAGTTATCCTTGATTCCGTTCTTTTCCTAACCCCCTCACCCAACTCAATCCGTTACCAAGATGTGTTAGTGCCACCCGGATGTACATTTTGATTCCTGCCACTTCTGTGCCTTCCTGCCATGTACATCCAACACTTCCTGCCACTTCTGTGCCTTCCGCTCCGCCACAGTCAATTAGATCTCAACCAGACTCCAGCATCAGCCACCTAAGTGGCATAAACTCTGACCCCATTTGTCTTTGTGGTAGAAAGAATGTGAAGCATGTCATGTCTTTGCTTAAAAACTGTCTGCCATATCCCATGATTCATATGATAAGATCTATGAACTCCACGTTAGGCGGACAGTATCTTATGGCAACTGGACCCACCTAACACCTCAGTCTCATTTCTTCCCTCCCACTGTGTTCCAGCCACAAAGACCTTTCTTTGGTCCCTGAATTGCATTGAACTTTGTGTCCCTTCTGCCTAGAAAGCTCTTTCCCAGATCTGCTTCCATAAATGGTCCTTCCCCTACTACTTAGACCAAAGCGGTCTTGAAATTTGCCAACTCTTGATGTCGTCATAAGTCTTAGATGGTGCCAAGACCACCAGGCCAGCAGCTGCTTTCAGGAGATCCAACAGCCCTGGAGAAGGCATGGGCCCTGCATCAGATTTCACTTCAGGCAAACCCCACTCACAGTAGCTAAACTCTAGATTACACAGCTCAAGGACAAGATAATGGGATTTGGCAGAACATATAAGGAAACAAATTACAAAGGAAAATGCAATTAAAATAGAAATAGGTGAAATACACAGTAGTAGAATTTGTGCCAGCTAAATACATCAAACCATATTTCCATTTCTGTGTTATCTTTAGGGACAAGCAGGAAAGGAGGTGCAGAGTCACTGAAGTATTTCTAAATTTGTTAGAATCTGCGTTTTACTTCACTTCTATGATTCCTGAAAAATCAGAATATGGGGCATCTATACAACCAATGGTGCTATATGCTGGTTACACAGTTTTGGCCTCGAGTGAGGCAAATTTACAAACTTCAGGCTTGCACACAAGGAGCCCCAGCCTGGGAGCCGGCCAGCTCTAGCAGCCAGTCCTGCTGGCGGCCTGGCAGCTCACAGGGCATGATCTCCGCTGTCCCATTTGGTCTCACAACAACCCTGAATTTTACTTCCATCATTTTACAGATGTGGAAACTGATGTCCAGGGATTTTATGCGATTCGACCAAAAATTTGTTGTAAACCTAACACTGGACCATGTCTTACCGAGGTGGGACTGGCCCTGTCAATTAGCAAGCGTGAACCTGAGTCCCCATATTTAGTCCTCAGCTTCCTCATGTGTAAAATGGGTGTAACAACTGCTTCAGTTCTTCCATAGGTCTGTATTGAGGAGCAAGTATGATCTCTGATCACATCTCCTACTGCTGGTCCCCAGTTCACTTGTCCACTTGCCTCGCAGCTGCCCCACACAAAGCACACGCCCACTTAAAGATCTCTCCACTTGCACGTGCCTAGAATGTGCTTCTCTTGAGGCCCACAGCTTGTCCTCATTTCCTTGAGGCTACTGCTCACATGTCCCCATGAGAGAGGCTTTCACGGACTACCCAAAATAAAACAGTGACTCCCGTCCCTGACCCACACTCCTGTTTCACCTGTGCTGTTTTCTAATTCTCCACAGAACATATTTCTTCTGCATCTGACATATTTGTCTGCCTTCTCATAACTAGATTACCAACTCTGTGAAAGTAGGGATTTTTGTCTATATTGTTCAGTGTCTATATCCCTGGAGTCTAGGACAGCGGCTGGCACACAATACATCCTTTAAAAAACACTGACCTAATAAATGGGTGAAAGCATTGAATACACTAACTGTACGAATGAATGCATTATGATTATCAACCTCTGGTCCCTTCTGGGTCTGTCTACCCTAAGACAGGCTGCACATAGCATTCTTGGTATTAAAACCTGTGTCTTTAATCAGGGTACAGTTTACAACTCACAATTTTACATTAGCTAGTAGACCACAGGGCCAGAAAACACATATATAGTAGAGCCTAAGTTCAACAACACAAGTCCTAGGAAAGCCCTCGAACCTTCTGCTTCCATCTCTTTTGCGAATACCAGAGATGTTAAGAAACCATCAGCACTCAGAACTCCTAAGGCTGTAAAAAAGTCAGAAAGTCACAACAGCTTCCAAACAATTTAGTGGCTACCTCCAAGGAGGAAAAGAAGGGAAAAGAGCAGAATGGTAGTGATAAGGCGTCCGCTGTATCCAGAATATTAAAAAAGAGAGACCAGACAATGGGAGGTGGGTGGGGGGAATGGGAGAAATGGGGGATGGGCATTAAGGGGAGCACCTGTCATGAAGAACACGGGGTGTCATATGGAAATGCTGAATCATTAAATTGTATACCTGATATTAATATTACACTGTACATTAACTAACTGGAGTTTAAATAAAAACTTAAAATTAAAAAAAAAGAAAGAGATGAAACAAATATGGTAAAATATAAAATCCAGTACTTTCCTACAGCTAGTTCACAACTTAAAAAAAAAAAAAAAAAGAAGGAAACCAAGACACAGGATGTCTACCTTGTAGAAACCAGAATCTGTTAGCTCAGTTTCTCAAAGACGGAAAGTACCTTTACAGCCATGGGGACCTATCTGTATCCAAAGCATGAGCACCCTTCTCCACTAGCCCAACAGTCAGCCAAGTGCCTGGCAGTGCTGCTTGGCAGTCTCTTTCTTTCACTGCTAAGGCCTTTGCCTTTTCCTAGGAGTATTCTAGACTTCTATTTTATTACCATCCTCAGTCCAGCAGCCTCTTTTGCAGGAGTAGACCGTACATGGCCGAGAAAGACTGTAAGTGTCCTTCATTGCCTCCTTGTATTCCTTTAAATGTGTTTGTGCATGCCTGGAAACCCTTCAGCCTTTCTGTGCCTGCCATCCATCGGTCTGTGTGCTCTCCAGTCATGGAGAGCTCGTCAACCTTCTTGTCCACATGGCAGCCCTCCAAATATTATAATTCAGCAAGTGTAGCCCCCTGGGTTCTGTCCATGTTAAACACTACCATCTCATTCAACAATTGTGATGGGAAAAGAGCAGCTCACCTAGCCACCAATGGTAGGCAGAAACTGTTTGGTATGGGAGGTCCATTAGCCTGGTATTCTGCATAAGAAGCATAATATTTTTATGTACCCAATCTTAAGAAGGAATTAATGAAACTCAAACATTGTTTTCTAGCTCCTTGAGACGAGTGAGATTAGAATTTATTATCATTATTTCCCTGCAGTCTTAAAAGCCATTTTAAATAAAATCAAAGCCCCAGATAAGCTCTTTTTAATTAAGTAATTCAAGATTTAAAAAACTATGTTAAGATATGAGAAGTATCTAGATGGATGTTGTTGAAAATCACTAGCACCATTTGGTATTTTAACTGGGAGAAGTGTCCGGGCGAGATCTATAACCGGGTGATGGCAAGGGAAGCTAAAGAAAGGTTCAATGCGGCAACTAGCGTTTGCCGAACAGTGGCTAAAACTTTCCATAACTGCTTAACCATGTGTAGGACTTTGCAATTTAGGTGGGATTCCAATCTACTTAAAAATCACACAGCCTTGTCTGAAGTACATACTTACCCGAAAGGTTTAAACAACTGAGAAAAAGAGTAAGTAGACTTGGAATGGCAACGGGTGCGAGGGCGGAAATGTGAGCACACGGGATCAGTGCTCTTCCGAGTGTGGGCTCCAAACGGTGCCATCTGGCTCGGCTCTGCACGAAGAGCAGGGATGGAGATACAGCGTTCAGGAACTTACAGAACTTGGACAGAGTAATTTCATGACTATCGGATCTAATAATACTTTTTAAAAAAAATGTGGATTTACTTTTTAAAAAATTTTTTTTCTAGCAATTCCTTTTTACTCTATTTTATGAAAGCATCGGTCCAAGCCGACTAGTGATTAAAAAGTGGGTCCTTTGACACACAGCTGCTTTGAGAAGTCAGTGCTAGATTGGAGTCTGAGCTCTTGTTCTTATTATTTAATGAATTCTTTGCAATCCTGAGTTATGTGCCCAATCTTAATGCTGTGGGCGCTTACACTGCCAGGAGAGGAGTGTAATGAGGGAATAATTCACAGGATTGCTCAATGGTATGAAAACTCAAACTATCTTAAAAGGCGCTGAGCAGGAGAACTTTCCATTAAGCGGATTCCAAAAAAAAGAAGTAGCTCAACTGTTACAGTCACTCATTCCTTCACCGGCCAAAGGGGAATTAGTCCCTTTTGCTGAGGGGCCACAAACCCAGCAAAGGAAGGAGAGGACCACCGAATAGGAATGGATCATCTGTGTGTGTGTCCTGGGTTAAATATCTATAACCCCATTTATAGCTGGGACTCATGGGTATGATGAGAGCAAGAAGAAAGTTTTTAAGGCAGCTAATCTTCATGGGAAAATTTAAACAGTCAATATGAAAAATAAATTGCTTTGCTGTAGTCTAGAATTTCCATGTTTAATCTTGTATCTCATTTTTTTTTTAAAGATTTTATTTATTTATTTGATGACAGGGGGTGGGAGAAGGAGAGCACTGCAGGCAGAGTGGCTGGGGGAGAGAGAGAAGCAGGCTCCCCCGCTGAGCGGGGAGTCTGATGCCGGACTCCATCCCAAAACCCTGGGATCATGACCGGGGCTGAAGGCAGAGGGTTAACCAACCGAGCTACCGGGTACCCCTAAACTTGTGTTTTAAAGTCTTCAACTAAAACCAATGAGTGATGAAATCTTTTCAGTCTTTGGAAAAACTTCTGCCTCGGTTCTCATCTTGCCAATCTCTAAAAGCACCACCAAGGCAGTGGAAAACGGAATAAAGAGGTCACCAGGACATGAAAAAATATATGGTCTCTTCTCCACAGAAGGGGTTTGAGGGTGCAGGGAGGGATTCAAGACTCTGCAGTCCCCATTGGCCTTGTCTTGTTTCTCATGTCAACATGTCCCTCTGTAGCTGCTCAGGGTACGGAGCATGAAACAAATTATGCGTCATCTTTCACTGTCACTTGTTAAGAGTCACTAAAGCCGGTATCAGAAAATATGCCACTGCGATGAATGAAACGAAGATGCCTAAAATTCACTTCTCGAGATTTTATCCTACAGGTTCCTTCATTTCTGGTGGCTGAGGTCAGTATTTTTCTTACTCGTCAGCTGTCATTCCAAGGCTACCTTCCAAGTTTTGGTCACAAGATAGATTTTAAAAGTTGTTCCTGAGCTCTAGTATGGTAGATCAGTACCACTTCATTACATACGTGCAGGGCAGCATTTCAGAGACTCTCAATCAGGAGACTGAGTCTAGAGTTTGCATCTTAACTGGAGAGTGAAATGGTAGCTTTTGTTTTGCTTTGGTTTTTAACTGAACTTCAAAATAGCAGCTAATGCAAGGAGGTCTTGTACTGTTCTTAATAAGTACCTGGAAGAAAAAGCTACAAACTTAGGACCATTTCACATTCTTTTTTCTTAAGCTTTTATGTATTGATTTGACACACAGAGAGAGAGAGTGAAGAGAAGGAATATAAGCAGGGGGAGTGGGAGTGGGAGAAGCAGGCTTCCCGCTGAGCAGGGAGCCCGATGTAGGGCTCCGCCCCAGGATCCTGGAGATCATGACCTGAGCTAAAAGCAGAGGCTTAACGACTGAGCCACCCAGGCACCCAAATTCCGAACTATTCAAAGACAGGCTGGCTGCAGCTGTCCTCTCCCTTCCCAAAGATGCTATCAATCACTTCAGTTTTCTCATTTAAAAGAGACTACCCTGTGTGGAGGGCGGCAGCCCCTCTCATCCCTGGCATGCACCCTGCTGGCCCCTCCGCACACATCTCTCTCTTCCATAATTTTGTATCACTTGTCAGGAAGACTCTTCCCTTTTCATAGCTTTTGCTTTTAAAATGCACGTTGGAAGGATGGCTTCTGTGTAACTCTCTGATGGAGATGTGCAATGACAGATCAAGATTTATGAGCTTGCTTTTGCATATTTCCACATTTGCTCTTTCATTTCAGCATTTCACGCACACATTTCCAAAGGATGTGGCTCCTAACAGTTTTTGCTCATTTTCAGAAAATCATTTCCTCAACTGTTTCAAACCTAAGTACCAGGCAGCAGAATTGCTACAAAGCAAACCATTAGTTTCCCTCAGCTCTTGCCACTATCACCAGAAGTTATTTATCACAACGCTTGGGTCAACACTGTCTTTTTCAAGGAAGAGACAGAGAGGAATCAGGGATAAGGACCATTTGTCATGTTTCTCAGAGCTTAACAAAACTATACAATGGCGCTTCACGTCACTGTCTGTCTGCAGAGGTCGGCTTGGTGCTCCCAGCATTCCTGTAAATACCTCAGCACAGAGATGAACAACAAAAATGACTGCACTGAGTTAAGAGCAGAAATGAGACGGCTTTGTAAATTCTGTCAACTACGATTCAGATCATGCTCTGAAACAATTCCTTCAGCTAGCCGGGCATGGGGCTCAGGTTCTTTCACGACTAAAACAGGCAACAGTGATTACCATTATCATTGGCATTACTGTTCTTATTAGGATTACCATTGCTATTATAGCTGTATTTTGTCCTAAGCTAGCCATCAGAAGTCATTGGTTTTTACTAAAAACACATTAGGGAAATCATTTAGGCTTTTTTTTTTTTTTTAATTTTATTTACTTTTTTGAGAGAGAGACAGAGAGAGCACAAGTGGGGGGGGTGGTCAGAAAGGGAGGGAAAAGCAGTTTCCCTGTTGAGTCCCAAGCCTGACTTGGGGCTGTGGGGGGGCTCGACCCCAGGACCCCCGAGATGGTGACCTGAGCTGAAGTTAGACACTCAATGGACTGAGCCATCCATGCCACCCCTCATTTAGACTTTTAAGTATCACTGTGTAAAGGGAAATACAAATGTTTGTTTCATCCTTCTTCTGGTGAAGAAGCTACATTATAAAGACTTCTTTTAAAAATGAAATTAGCATAAATTATGAAGTCATGGTATATTTAAACAAATAGTCTTCCTCTTTTTTCTCTCCCCCTTTCCAACCAATGTGCATACTCACACCCCTATTCAACTGTCTTAATCCAGCTCCAAGACAAATAATCTTTATCAGGTGAAGGTGGAATAAATAAATCAGTGCATCAACCAACTTACCTCTCCTGGGCTAAGTTTTACAGAACAAAATAGATTAAAACACGAACCTAAAACTACAATGATCATAAAGGACCAAAAAATACAGTTTGTACTTTAAGAAATTCACTGATTTTTTAAACGGTTTCTTAATTGGGTTCAGCAGACAGACACATGTCTTTTTAAAATTGTCTTTTTAACTATGATAGTTAATGTGGTTATAACTCTGATTTTGAAGTAACTACTAGGAAAAACAGACAGGTAGACGTAAGCCCTGACCAGAGAGTGACCAGCCTTTCACTGTATAAGGTAAAAATCACTCCTAAGACGTAAAAAGTCCACCAGCCCTGGATTTCGGGGAGATAGCAGTTTCGTAGTAAGGGAATCAGGTGATACCTGCTTAAATTGCAGGAAAGCTTATCTGAGCTTAGAGAAAAGAAAGACTGACCAGGTAAAGGGGCCCAACTCTTATCCCATTTGATTCTTAAGTCACATGAGAGAATTTATAACTAAAACAGCCCCTTGGACACTGTTCTCAAAGTACAAACTATGTAACACCCTTCTGAGGCATGATGTAGACAATACACTACAGATTCAGAAGATATCACCAGGGGCATATAAGTCCCAGCTTTGCATCCATGTAATCTGCCACAGCAAAATTTCTGCAGATTTTTATTAAGGGCAGATTTTCATTTCTTCAAGAAGTTTAATTTCTACCTAATTGCAGTTGCTACAGTATATCTGGAATAGGTCTGTTTTGCAGTGTGTAGAGCGAGTGTTGTGTCTTATTAAAAAAATTTTTTTATGGGCTCGGTTGGTTAAGTGTCTGACTCTGGATCTCAGGGTTGTAAGTTCAAGCCCTGCGTTGGGCTTGAATCGCATTTTCTTCCTTCTTCCAGCATGGAGCCCACATAAAAAAATAGCTTTAAAAAAAATTATTTTGGTCTTCAGAAAATTTTAGGGAGAACACTGGTTCTGGATCAGAATGTCTCCAAAGCTTACCAGCTCATGAATTCCCCCTAGACTCCCAAGATCCTTGGGGAGATTATTTCTCAAAGTGTGGTCCATGGACCAACACAATCAGCATCCCTGGGAAATGATTAGAAATGCAGAATCTCAGGTTGCACCTAGACATAATAAGTTATAATCTTCATTTCAGTAAAATCCCTCAAGTTTGAGAAGTACTGCTTTAAGAAACTAGTCCTTCCTAGAGCATGGCGTTCTCCAGCTTAGAAATCAGAGGTAAACTGGTCACAAATATTGACCATTTCTAGATCATAGTTACTTCCCGGAGTCACCCTGTCATGAGTAAGCTAGGGACGGCATGGAGAGGTCCTACGATTTAGGAAGAGCTGAGAAAAATCTCTCTGCATGGCAAGCACAGTTTAAGGAAAGTTGAGAAGGAGGACGAAGACGCCATTGAGCCCCCGGTGCATGTGATAATTTCCAGGGGGCTAAGAAGTTGAGCGACTCCAAATGAGTGAGGGAAAGTAATACTAAAAGCCCTTTTCAATGTCTCTCCTGTTCATGGCAGCTCATGTAATAATTTTGTAGGGAAAAAAAACCCAATACTATCAGGAATGAAACAAAGACAAGAGGAAAAGTGAAAGGATGAGGCAGTGAAAAGTGTGTTTGATGTCCTCTGTTTCGCACTTTTTGACAAGTGCAAACCCTGCGGGGCACAGGCGGCTCATTACCCGTTCTTCACTGAGGAGCACAGTGAGGAAAGGCTGTCACCCGCCCAGCAAGTTACAGACATGGGGCACGGTATGAGCAGCAGCCTTCCCCAAGCACCAGCAGCACCGGGACACCCAAAAAAGAATCCACAGAGGGTGACACTTTGAATTAAAAATTAATTACATCTAAGTCCCGACAAAACCGGATATATACATACAAAAGAATGATGTTGGTTCCCTGCCGCACACTAAACACAAAAACAAACTCCAAATGGGTGACAGACCTAAATGTAAGAGGTAAAACTTCAAAAATCTTGGTCTCAATCTTTGTGTCCTTGGATTAGGCAATGGTTTCTTATTTGCACTGAAAGCATAAAGAAACAAGGAAAAAAATCAATAAATTGGACTCTGCCCATCAAAATTAAAAACTTTTTGTGCTTAAAAAAAAAAACAAAAAAACCCCACAAATCTTTTTGTGCTGAAAAGGACACCACCAATAAGGTGAGAGGACAACCCATAGAATGGGAACAAATATTTCCCTGTATATCTGGAAGGGGAGTTGTCTCGAGAATGTAGAAATAATTCAACAGTAAAAACCAATTTTTAAAATGGACAAAGGATTTGAACAGATATTCCTACAAGATGTTCTATTCCATACGAATGCTCTACTATAACACGAGTCCTAAGTAAGCATCAGTCTGGGGCCACGTTTTCTCCAAGAGCAGTTCACCTGTGGCTGGTACCTTCTCACCTGGACACACAGCTGACTGTTGACAGATGAACTGCGGGAGAGCCACATCAGAACATCTCATGTTTGAGTATTAATGAGCAAATATTTGGCCTAAATATAAGATTTCAATTTTATTCTGAACAACAGTCTGAAAGAAAGGAACTCTTTCCCCAAGTGCAAGATGAAGTGAGGAGTTGTTTCCGATCTCAAGGCTGCTGTTAGCTCAGGTTCCTACACTGGGTTGGGGGAGGGGAGAAGCAGGTGCTTTGAATCAAAGCGTGCTCTCAAAATTGAAGTCCTGCTGTTGTCACAGGGGCCCTGTCACCTTCCCTCCTTTCCCAGGCACACTGCGCTCCGGGTGATGTGTGTCAGAGGTGCCCTAGTTGTCTGCCTTTGACTTATGCAACAGGCACATTATGGGGCTCAGCACCCTCACATCAAGGGCTTTCAGGCAATTTCTGTCTAAGATGCTTAAGAGAACCTCATTTTCAAATCTCATTCTGACAGGGGGACCTGATACAGTCACTAGGAGATCAGATTGAAGAGAAGAAAGGAAGATTTCTAGGAGAAGAAAAATTACCCTATAACAAATACTCCAGTAGAACGGTGTCGTGTTTCACTTCCACATTCTTCACAAAAACATTTGGGATGTTTTAGTAACTGCTGAATAGATGCAAAAACACAACAAAATGAACAAAATCTCAAACCCAAGATTTAAGTTACCTTCAGGGTTCATCAGATTCCTTTAGAGAATTATTTCTCTTTGGAAAGATTCTGTAGGATTTTTTCTTTTCAACCAAATTGCCCTCCAGGAGCTTAGTACATTAAATTCTGCTTCCTCTTGGGAACTAGAAGTGATTTTGTTCAATCTACGATGATTTTAACAAACCTGTGAATAAGCTTCACATCTGTGACTCCACCTCATACCCTTCATTTTCTTTGTGTAAAATAGTGATTTAGTTAATCAAATAAATGTATACTTGTTACCAAAAAAACAGTGGGAGAAGGTGAGGGGTACACATGTAGGTGTTTCCTGAGCACACAGTCCTTTCTTAAGGATGGGGTGGGTGGATGATAGAGAGGTTAATGTCTTATAAAATCTTCACCTGCTTATAGTGCCCAAGTGAAACTTTCAAGATTTTTATTTATTTGCCAGAGAGAGAGAGAAAGAGAGCACCAGCAGGGGGAGGGGCAGGCTTCCTGCTGAGCAGAGACCCTGATGCGGGGCTCCATCCCAAGAACCCGGGATAGGACCCAAGCTGAAGACAGCCATTTAACTGACTGAGCCACCTAGGTGTCCTTCAAGTGAAACTTTAAAATTGCTAGTAATAAGGAGAAAAATAGCTACTCAGATGACAGGATCAAGGAGAGACAAGTTCGTTGTCAAACTGAACATCACAGAAGCTTCATTTGTGTAAAGAATGTAAAGTAAAATAAAAGGAGAGAAACTTTCAAACAAGTTCATCCTCCCAGGGACTTTGATACATAGATACTTTAAAATTTCATTGTGATTCTTTAACATAGCTTTGGCTCTTCCCAATTTAAGGGAACAGGACATGGTACAGCAGGTAGGTTATCAAAAAGCAATACAAACCAATCTTGAAGCTTACCCGTGTACTTATGGTATTCAGAAAGCAAAGAAGGCCAAGAATTAGGTACTCGGTGCCCAAAACGCACTTAGAGAGAGGTATGTGTCTTGTGTTTGTACACTAAATTACTTTTTTTTTAAAAGGAGGTCTGTTAAATGTGGCTGTTTTATTATTTTTTTTAAAGACTTTATTTATTTATTTGACAGACAGAGATCACAAGTAGGCAGAGAGGCAGGCAGAGAGAGAGGAGGAAGCAGGCTCCCTGCTGAGCAGAGAGCCCAATGCGGGGCTGGATCCCAGGACCCTGAGACCATGACCTGAGCCAAAGGCAGAGGCTTTAACCCACTGAGCCACCCAGGCACCCCATCT
>NC_081569.1:74203997-74218897 GCF_022355385.1 Mustela nigripes
GACCATGACCTGAGCCAAAGGCAGAGGCTTTAACCCACTGAGCCACCCAGGCACCCCGTAAATGTGGTCATTTTAAAAAATAATGAGGCCATCAAAATTCATTTGTAGTGCTTCCGTTTTAACAGTTGAAAACATTTGCTCATTAAAATCCCTAGGTATTTTTAATGTTTGGTCAACACTACTTCACATTTTGTCTTTCTTGTTTCCAAGAGATGGGGTAATTCCTCAGGAGTTGTGGGAGCATTCCTTGCTGGTTTTTCTAGTTTGATGAGAAGGTGACTCAAGGCCCTTGAGTAAATGCACACTTCTAGCTCTTCTTGTTATGCCCATTTTTAAGAAAACACTCACCATATGTGATGGTTAATTTTATGTGTCAACTTGACTGCGCTCAAGGATGCTCAGATAGTTGGTAAAACATTATTCCTGGGTGTGTCTGTGGGGGCATCTTGGGAAGGGATTAGCATTTGTTTGGTGCACTAAGGAAGATCACCCTCACCAGTAAGGGTGGGCACCATCTAATTCAATTTGTTGAGGGCCTGACTAGGACAAAAAGGTGGAGGAGGGACGAATTTTCCAATTGCCCGAGCTGGAACAGCCATCTTTTCCTGTCCTTCCGCATCCATGGCTCCTCATTCAAGAACCAGGCCTGCAGACTTGGTTTGGGTCTTACATATTGGCTCCCCCGATTCTCAGGCCGTTGGGTTTGGACTAGAATTCCATTACCAGTGTTCCTGGGCCTCTGGCTCACAGATTAACAGATCATGAAACCTCCTGTTCCATAATTGTGTGAGCCAATCCCTCACAGTAAATCTCCTTCAATTTATCATAAGTATTCCACAGGTTCTCTGGAGAATCCTGATGAACACACCATATCTTACTTGAATTGGAAAAATTCTGTTAACCCTTAAGGTCTCTGCCCCAGGGGAGTCCTGCTGCTCCCTGAGGACCATGCCAACCAAGCCTGGTCTCTGTCATCCTCACCTGCCAATCAATCCCCAATGCCTCGCTCAATGTCAGAGCTTTTAAGTCCCAACCACCTCAAAGCCTCTCACCTTCATTACCAATTGTGCTAAGACATCTGACTTTTAATATAATGAAGGCTTTGCAAGCAATTCCTCTTGGTAACTGGAGATGTTTTTCCCCCAAACTGTGATCTGTTTCACTTAGTTCTGGGAAATGGGAAAACATGCTTGGTTATCAGTGGAACAGCACATGCCGTAACCATAGAGATAAAACAAACAAACACCAGATCTAGAAATCTGGCCTGTGGGATGTGTTGCCGACTGTACAACAGGCACAAGGCACCAGAGGGTTTAGAACTTAATAAACCTGGCTTTTGAGTCAGACAGACCCAGTTTCAAACAGGCTCTACCTTTGAGTCGCTGCTACTTAGGCAAGTCGCATAATCTTTTTAAGACTCATTTTTCTTATCTGTAAAATGGAGATGGGGTAAAGAGTCAAAGAAATATTTGGAAAGTACTCAATACATGCTGCACATGGAAGATATCAATGAAGGGAAACAATCACTACTGCTCTCATTCCATTGGATAAAGCTAGCTTGAGCTGAGCTAGCATGAGCTCCATAATCCCAGCCGGGCATCAGGAATCCACACGATGGTCCTCCAACAGTTTAATGAGGTGACGAGCACCAACTGCAATCTCTATGGAAGAATTTATAGTTATAGCAAAGAAATGTACTTTCACTAAAATTTTCCAACACTGGCAAACACATACCAAACAGCATTCATTTAAGTTAATCTATACAATATTCTTTCTGGGGATCAAGTGGTATCTTGTTGAACGGTGAATTCTTCCTTTTTGTTTAAATACAATTTTATTTTAAGGGGGTAGGACTCAGCCAATTGGCTCAGCCAATTCAAGAGTTAAAATTGAGTGGCATTAAAATAATAGGAGCCTGGTTACCCTTTTTAAAACCAGCTGAAGGCCTATCCCTGTTACTCCACTGGGAAGATCCATGTCGCAAGGGCACATGCAGAGTCCCCAGCAGCTCAGAAACACGAGGCAGTAAATTACAGTCATTTTCTCATAGGAAGGAGATCGCCCCCATTTGCTTATTTTAACCTATTTTATTGACTACTGCCCTTCCTATTTTTAAATAAGAACATGGCACGAAAGCCCCAACCCTTCTTTTTACCCCTCAGCTATTTCTTGTTTCAAAGTCAAACCCACATTGCCTCTGTCTGTGGCTGGGTCCCTGTACTTCTTTCTGCTGCCCCCTCTGCCATCCCTCTGACTTGGAAAGACACCCCACCCAGTGGACTCCACATTCCTCCATCCTCAGCCGCTTTTCACAAAAACCAAGCATCATGTTCCAGGACTCCTCTCATCCTTCAGTCATTTCCCTGGGTCTTCCTTTTCATAATCAATTTCCTAAGTTTGTTTTTCTCTTCTGCCAGCAGATTTCTCCTCCTGAGGAGAGAGAACCTCCAACCCTTCTGTAGGGTCTTTAGTCCCTAATTCATCTCCTGCCTTCTTCCCCTAACTCCTCCCTTGATGGGAAATTAGCAAAGAATTTCAGACCTGGGGTTGTGTGTGTGTGGGGGGTCTTAGGTCTTAGAAATCATCAAAACTAATCCCTAACTTTACAAATGGAAAAAAAAAATGAGGCTGAGAGGGACTGGGTGACGTCTGCAAAGCCACATGGTCAATGCGAGGGGGAGCTGAGGGCGGACATCACCATATTTGGATCATTCCCAGTCACTGTGCTTTTAGACAGACAGACAGACAGACATAAAAGAAAATATGGCAAGTGGCAGGATGCATTTTATCTGGTGCTGTTAAAAAGGGCCACATTCCCGTGTACTGATAGGAAATTAGAAGACTGTAGAAAAAATGCATTCTTAGAGGAATTTTGAAAACAAGGAGACTTCCAGCCACTAAGATTTAGTAAACGGAAGGTTAGTGTACTAAGAGAGATAAGAAGAGAAAGAGATTAGTTTTTCAGAGATGACCGCCTTGCTGGGGCAAGAGGAAAACTGCCCTTGGCTCTCTGCTTTTTTTTTTTTTTTTAGAAATTTTATTTATTTGAGAGAGAGCAGAAGCAGTGGAAGTAGTAGGAGGAGAGGGAGAAGCAGGCTCCCCCACTGAGCAAGGAGCCTGACATAGGACTGGATCCCAGGACCCTGGGATCATGACCTGAGCTGAAGGCAGACACTTAACCAACTGAGGTACCCAGGAGCCCCATTGCTCTCTATTCTAAAGAAAGGGAAAAATAATGTCACTGATAGCTCAGATGGTTAAGAAGCATATTTGACTAATAAACATGTACTATAATTAGAGAAGATTCAGGCCATTAATGAATTCTGATGAAAGAATGACAAATCCAGTTCAATGATGCATTTATGTATACCACAGATTTGAGCCACGTTGGATTCAGTATTCTAATATTTAATTTAAATTTTGTAGGTAAGAAGTATCCCTTCCTTTTGCTTACAATTTAGTATGAAATATTTCTGACATTCAAAAAAGGAAATAACAAACCCTTAAGGATTCACAAGCCTAGTATAAGAAGTAACACAGAGGAAGGACCACTGATGTCTTTGTGTATCCATTCCTATTCACAATTCCCTGCCTGCACAAAGGTGGCCAAAAAATGGAATTAATGCTCATGCATATCATTATATATATTACTGGCCCTAGACAATATATAATACTTCTATATTTGTTAAACTTCATATAAATGGCAGGAAATACTCCCTTCTACAATTAGCTATTTTTGTTCAACATAACAGTTGTGAAATTTATTCATGTTGCTTCATAGAGCTTTAGTTATTTTCCTGGCTGTGTAGTATTCCATTTTATTAAACTCGCACAATTTTTTCATCTATTTTCCTATTTATGGCTAGTTAGTTCCATTTCTCAGTATTACAAGTCTGTCTTAGAATTTTTTCCATGTTTCTTTATGGACATGCCAGTTTCTCTAGGGTGTAACTCGTTAGCCAAGCCCTATAAGCTCATCTTACACCCTAAAGGTTGTTGCCAAATGGTTCTCTAAAGTGGTTATATGGATTTACAATTCTACTCACAATGTATTCAAGGTCCTATTGCTCCACATCTTCACCAATGCTTACCAAATTTCAAAACCCTTTCCCAATCTGATGAATGTGAAATGGCATTTCACTTTAATTCACATTTTCTTAATTACTACCGAGGCCGAACATTTTCCATATTTATTGGTCATTTCCTCGTCTTTGAGTTACCTGCTCCTCGCCTTTGCCGGTTGTTCTTACTGATTCATAAATATTCTTACATTCTTATCCTTTGTCAGTTACACACAGATGTAAATATCTTCTCCTTGGATATGATGATCTTTTCACTTCATTGATGATTTTAGCGTAGAAACGATTTTCGTATTACTGTAGTCAAAGAACAATGTTTTCCTTTATGATTTGTCTGTATTTTCTGCTGTTGTTTAAGAAATCTCTCTTTATCCTGAGAAAGTAAGAACAGACTACTACTATTTTCCATTAAAAGCTGTAAAGCTTTGCTTTTTTACATTTCTATCTTTAGCCTACCTAAAATTGATTTTTGCATTTGGTGTGAGCTAGAAGCCTACTTTCTTCTCATTATGAATAATCAAATGTCATGACTCTAATTACTGAGTAGTTGGGCCAATCCTTGTCCCAGTAACCTGCAATGCCACCTGTCAAATATCAAGTTTCCATCTATGCCTGGGCCATCAATTATTTTATGTCTTTGTTTTGCTACATTAACATTTTTTAATTTTTGTGGACATGGCCCAGAGAAGTTCTTCTCATTCTAGAACAGAGACCAAAGCTGTACAACATGGAGATGCTGGTAGTACCCATTGATGGGTATTCACAATGAGGTAAGTGGCTCGGCTGATTTCTACTCCAGCAAAGCAATTATTCCTTAAAAAGATGACACATTACTACACAGACCTCTGAGTTTAGTGAGAAATACGTAAAATCTTGGGGTGCCTGGATGGTGTAGTCAGTTAAGCGTCTGACTCTGATCTCAGGGTCATGAGATAAAGCCCTGCTTTGGGCTCTGTGCAGAGTCTGCTTGGGATTCTCTCTCCCTCTCTCTCTGCTCCTCCCCCTGCCCCCCGCCATACTCTAAAATAAGTGAATAAACTTTTAAAAAAAATTGATAAAATCTTAAACCCCAAGGGAGTAATAGAAAAAATATATGTGGTAATGGTCATGACCCACTTTCAATTCTTATTCATTAACTCCATGCCCTAGTCAGGGTTTCTACATTCTCAGTAACTGTCTCTTCACCTGTATATTCCTTCAAATACAGTTAAGTCAAGCATGTGTTTACTTCTTATGACATGCACTCACTCTCATGCCGGTACTAGGGGATACCTGGATGACAGGCCACAGTCCCTAGGTCCTGGGAGCACTCACACTTGGTGGGGACCAGCCAGGAACATGGCTGAGTTTAAAATGTCAGATTATGACAAGTGATGAGGTAGTGGTACACACTGATAGGAAGAAATGATTCTGCAAAGGAAAGTTCAGGGGATTATCACAAAAAAGCTATACCTACTGAACTCCTTTGATTTTATACATTTCCCCAGAAAAGTTAGAGCTAAGAACAGCTATGATAAAAAGGGAAATATGATATTGTACCAAGATACGCTTTGGCTCATACAATTAGGAGGTTTCAGTTTTGCATTCAGGGTATTATACTCAATCTGAAAAACTATTCAGAGTCAGAAATGTTCATAACAAGTCACACGTAAAGAAATGGAATTACACCGCAGTGAGACTTCACCTTAAAAGTGAATTCCCAAGAGAACTTCACAAAATGGTAAATTCCCCTAAATGCATTTCATTTAATTATTTATAAGATGTGTTTAGCCACAAAGATCCTACATACTCCAAAGATCAGGACATTTCCTGCCATCACTACCGACAATAAAACTGATTCCCTTCCAGGCACGAGCAATGATAGAGGCAAAATGAGAGTAACAGTGGCCAGAAATCACACCATAAGGTGATGTCACAGCTACTCTGGGATTTGTCTCCATACATGGGAAGCTCTGCGAGGGAAAGGAAGCCACTGGTTTAGGCCAGGAATGGTCCTGTCCCAGAGGAGACACTAGCAGAGGAGACTTGGCATTTCTCCAGTCTGACACTTCTCAACTCCACAGGATTTTTGAGTCATTTCTCTGAAACTGCCAGTTTGAAAGATTAACAAGCACTTACATATGGATCAAACAAAACAGTAGTAATTGCTTAATTGACTTTAGAAATACTGAATAAGCTTGCACAACAGGTTTTTAAATTATCTTATAGTCTGCAAATACCTCCCAGAAATAGATTTTATAATCTCCATCTGTCTCCTACATTAAAGAGGGAAGGGGAGATGAATCCAACTAAAAAAAATGTTTTAATTTGTTGGGAAGCTACCTCACAACACAAAGAAAACAGCAGCTCACTTCCCCCATGCCAGAAGTCCCCTGAAATATATTAGCTACGAAACTGGTAAGGGACAAGTGTTTCAGAGTGGCTTGGATGTAAAACAAAGACAGAACAGTACTGTTACAATGGAAATATTTACGTAGGGAGGGCTCTGACACATTCTCAAATATTTCTAGCTGCTGCCTGTCGTTTTATTTAATTTTTGGCAAGGACCCTTTGTGCTTATTTCTTTCCATTTTTTCTTCTTTTTATAAACAAATAAGCAAGCATTTATTTGATTTCCCACCAGTCTACAAAGTCCTGATGAAAAGAGGAGGGAAAAATTCTTGCTAAAGGGAGCAAAACACAATGGGAATCATGAGTAGGTGGCGAAAATGAGGACAGATGTGGACTAATGGAGGGATTAAACACACTTTCTAAAATTGCTTCTCTAGGTGTCCTTGGGTTCAAAATATTTCACTGACTAGTCACATGGATACTCTTTCCACGACGTAGGAATGCCACAGGTTAGTCTAGCTCAGGACATTTTATTTGGGGCAAGGAACAATGTATGCTAGGTAAGTTAGAACTGAGATTTTATATATTTTATTCACTGTGATTATGGAGAAAAACATATAGGCTAAGGAACTCGTAAAATTTTGCTGTGCTCTGTAAAATTTCTTCTTCTTTTTTTAAAGATTTATTTATCTTAGAGAGTACGAGCAGGGTGAAATGCAGGAGAGAGAGAGAGAGAATCTCAAGCAGGCTCCACACTGAGCATAGAGCCTGATGTGGGGTTCAATCTCATGACCCTGAGACCATGACCTGGGCCAAAACTGAGCCACCCAGGTGCCCCTCAGTAAGAGTTCTACCCCTAGCTGGAGAGTACCTTTATAAATAAATAAATAAGTTATGATTTAATAAAAACTATTTCCAACGCAAAGCCTCATCATTTGTCACTTAGAATAGGATGCCTTGGGGTGCCTGGGTAGCTCAGTGGGTTAATAAAGCCTCTGCCTTCGGCTCATGTCATGATCCCTGTGTCGGGCTCTCTGCTCAGCGGGGAGCCTGCTTCCTCCTCTCTCTCTCTCTCTGCTTGCCTCTCCCCCAACTTGAGATCTCTGTCACATAAATAAATAAATGAATCTTAAAAAAAAAAAAAAAAAAAAGGAATAGGATGCCTCGTGGTTAAAGACAGACTGGGAAGCCAGGGTGCTCAGTACATGTTCTAGCTCCGAGCCAACTAGCAAGATGCATACGTTGGTCAGGTTACTTCACCCTTCCCCGCCTGGCTCCTTGTCTGTTAAAGGAAGGTAAAAATGTGAACTCTTGTCACAGGGGCGTGGTGGGAATCAAAAGAGTTAACACAGTTCCAGCACTCTGGAGTACCAGCAGGAGCAGAGGGAATGAGTACTGTGTGTTAGCCCTTCTATATATATCTATATCTATATTTATATCTATATATATTTTTTTTAATAAAGTTTCCAATTGCTCATAGCTCAGGCTGGCTCCTTAGTTAAAAAATAATCAGGTAAAATTCAAAGCTTTTTAGTGGAAATAAGTAAAACCTTGTGTGTAGAGTACTGTAACTGAAAGCTGGGGATGTAAGGAATTCTTAACGGATGAGCTTCTAGGGTTCTGTTCTTGCTAAGAGTGTGATATTCAGGTACCACATGAAGAATTAGGCACTTGTGACTCATGATTAAAGAAGAATGTTTGCGAGTGCAGGACTGATGTGTTGTGAGTGATGGGGCCTTCCTCATGGGCTTCCACACTTCCACGCCCAGCCCCATTCCCTGGCCCACCCTCCAGAGGGTCCTTCTGGACCCACCCTCCTGGCTGAATCATCCACCTTCCCTCCAGTGCTCATCTTTGGTTCTCAGCGGCCGAGGCTGTTTCCTCCTTGGCCTCTGGTCTGTGTTGACATCCTTCTGAAATGGAGTCGGGTGGAACAAGCAGGAATATTTTTCATGTTATCTGTAATTGCCAAAGGCAGAGTGTTTTATGCTCAAAATCCTTTAAAAACCCGAGGAGTGATATCATTCAAATCTTGATTTGCTGAGAGAGTTTTTGTAACTATCATACTTTGCAATAACCTTTTCTCTGAAGATATCTTCAAGGAAGAGTTTATTTCCTAAATCACTTCTGACATTGTCCTTTCCCTGTTTTTGTGCTGCGACAGACCCACAGTCCCTCTTGGTCCAAGGGATGGATTGCAGTAGTCTTCCTTCGGGTGACATTAGCAGAAATGTCAACCAGATATGTTTGGTGCTTATTTTTCCTTATTATAGTTTCCCTCCCTTCAGTGGGTTGTGTTAACATTTAAAATGAAATATTCCCAAATCTTTATACTTGCGACTTTAACAAAAAGTCTTTTTTCTCTGGTTCTGGAGAGCACACAATCATTCAGGGGTTTAATTCTCATTAATCTTAGTTTACTGCACAGACAGCCTTTAAATTAAGGTGGGTTTGTTGTTAACACCTCTGCACACAGACACAATTGAGTGGAGGGAGGGATGAGAGAGCAGAAAATTGAAATCAGAGGTGCCCTGAGATGCCCTCCCTCTTGCAAAATGGTCCTCCTGAATTTCAAATAATGGATCCCTAATTGGATGGGTCTGTCAGAGCCCTATAGACTTCTCACCTTCCTTAGAAAACCAGGCCACATCTATACAAAGGCACACCATTAACAAGTAGAAAATTTCAAACTGTGTACAACCGCATAGGGGAGAAACAAGAGAATTCAGGCCCCAGCAAGCATTAGTATGGAAAGAGCTGGAAAGCTGGGAGAGAATGTTCTGGAATATAGTTTCCAATTCACTCCTCATTAATCCTGTTCCCTCTCCATGTTTCTAAACAAACTAGGCATCCTTAGATTTTATTTTGTGGGTTTTTTTTTTCCTTCCCAATTTTTGTTTTTATTCTCATCACAGCCATATGCTAAGTTGTTCATTTATAATTTTAACAGTGTCTCTAGCTCATAAGCTCATTATTTCTTCTCCAACTAGCTTATTAGTGTATTAACAACCTCACACTGTGAAAACAAATTAGAATTGGGTCTCCCACCCAGCTTCTGACACCACTTTTCAGCTCTTCAGCAATCACTTCAGATACTGATAAACCTATATATAGAAATGAGAAACGTATAGCTGAAATAATTTAGCATCTTAGTGATTACAGCAAAAACATGCAATCACCAGCAGCTCGGAGCTTCCCAGTCAGCCTTGTAGCTGTCATATCTGATCACTGTTTATTTGGAGTCATTCACTCCAAAGGTACCAGAGACCATGCACTCCCAGGTACTTAAACATTTCTAGTATTCTGGTACATGGGTATTAAGAAGAAAATACATTTGCTCCTGCTCTTTAAATTTACTGAAAAATAAAAGCACTCTGAATATGAATCCAAGTAGTTCCCTGGGGCTGGAAATTTCCATTAAAACGCAACACAGGCAATAGATTCAAAAAGAAAAAAAAAAAGTGTGACATTCCACAAGGCCAACAGATGTGAGAAGGTATTAGGTAAAAGTTCAGGAGAACAACAAAGGGAAACACACCCTGCAGGTTTTCAAGCATTGCACGAAAACACAGCAGAAGGGTATGCTCACAAAGAGGGTGAACACAGCCTCCCTAAAGATCCACTCTCCACAGATTTCCTCTTCAAGTACATACTGGTTATCTGAGTAAAATCTCTAAGTTTGTAGAAAATGATTCTCTTTGAAAAATCCCAGGCATTTCAGAAAATGTTGCTCCAAAATCAGAGTACTCAGAGACCTTTTGGTCTTTTAGTTCCACAGAGCCAGGTAACAGGGGCCATGGCAAACGACTGTCCCATCTCCTATAACCCACCCCCCCCCCCCCCCCCCCCCCAACCACCCCTACTACACACACCTGAGACCATTCCCCCATAAATCACTTCAAGGTGTGAAACACTCTGGCAAAAGGCTGGATTTCTGACTGTCTGTGTATGCTTGGGACAGCATACAGACCAAACCATTCCCCTTCTGGGAGAGCAAATTATTTTGTCTCTTATTTGAGACTGCAGAGATTTAAAGTAGTAGCTGGCAGTTGGAAGAAGCATTTGTGCCCACATCAGCAGTTTCAGGAAATTTTATTGTTGAACTTCCAAGGAAGCTAATAAACATTTGTCTGGTCTCCCATTTATATTTTCAGGACCAGAAGAATACACAGCACAAGCGGAATTTCTTCAAATTAGCTATTAATATCTGCAACAAAATTTTATAGACTGTACCAGCTTTAAAAAGCTTCAGAGGAGAAATAATGTTCTACAAAGGATGAACAAATGACCTCTATTTCACGTTGGGTAGCGTTCAAGAAACTGGAATGACTACTCTCAGGAAAGCAATATTCCACTTAGCTTTCCCCTTCCTCTCAGATCCCAGCCCTTTGAAAAGTGGAATTGGGCAGAAATGGTAGCAGGATCATACCAAACAGCCTTTTAGAGAATCAAGAAATGACACAGCTTCCTAATCACAAAGCAGCACTTGATTACTACACAAAAGGACATGGCTGTGTCTTCTAGGTGGAGGTCTGAAACTTTTATAGGCACTTGAGCTTACAGATATTCCCCAGGCCATAGGTATGGAAATATTTTGTTAGATATCTCCAAGACCTGCTGTGTTTCTCTTAGTACAAAACGAATCTGCTCTTAGAACCAAACCCACCTTAAGCTGCGCCACATTCCACTAAATGGCTAATCACACCATTCTAAGGGCATGACCAAGACAAATCGTAGACAGAGAACGCATCCTGGGCTTCTCATAGATTTCACTGTACCTGTGTTCTCCTAAAACAAATGTGGAAAGGATTTTAATGAATTTTTAGTCTGTCCACTGAACTTTTAGTTTTTGAAGAAAAGCCACATTTCCTTAGAAAAATAAATCATATCCTTTATGATGAAATCTTTACCACACATTTTTGAGACTGTGGCACTGGGCTAGTTGTATCTTAAATTTTATAAACAAAATTTTACCTGCACATAGCATACCTGAAAAAAAACATTCATGGGGAGTTAGGGAGAAAGTGCCTCATTCTCTATAACTAAATAATACATTGCTTCATTATTCTGGTCATCATACCCAGAGTGGCTTCTATCACCATTAACCAGTAATGCTAAAGAAAACATTTCTTGAGATATCCTACTCAGATATAAAGAGTGGCTGGTTTATTAAAATTATGGCTGTGTTAAACAACACGGACACGGGCTGAAAAGTACAGTAATAGGATTAAGGATTTTGGTTCTTTCAAACAAAAATTTTTAAATGGTTATTACACTGCTATTTTAATTAAGGTAATGAAAAGAAATCACCGTGATGTGTAAAAATTAGTATCAGCTTTTCAAGTATATTATGCATCCCAAGCAAGCCATTGTTCAAGACTCCCTGGATGAAAATGTGAAGTGTTAAGAGTTATTTACCAGTTTTCTCCTTCATCCCTCAGTGCTGCCATAAAACTTTTCCTGGTAGAGTTAAAATGCTTTCTTTGAAAAGAAAAGATACATCTTTATTTTTATTTATTTTTTTTTGAAAAAATACATCTTTAAAGATAGGCTCATTCATTTATTCATTTACTCATTATTTAGGGAGCACTGCTATATTTCCGGCATCGGAGTATGGTGAGAAGGACAAAGGGATGGATGGGAGAGGAGGATGGAAAATCTCTCTAGTAGATTCGTTTTCCTGGAGGGAAATTTTGTGCAACCTAGAGCTCTATTTTGTGAAAATTGATATTCCAATACAGCACTGAATTAAAATCATTTAGCAATCATGAAAAAGTGGAAAGGGTAAATGTAGGATCATTAGGCACCCTCCATTCATAGCAATAAACCATTTTACCATAAAGTATCCTGGAGAGCCTCTTCACGGGAGATGGATTTTGCTGGGCAACATTTATAAATTGGGGATCTCCACATCAAGGAAATAAATAAATTCTGGGAAATGGAGAAAAAGGAAGCAGATGTAGAAAAGGTAGAAAATAAAGTTGAGAATGAACTGAAGATAAAATGTCAACAAAACAAAACAATACAACAATGGATAACAGATAAAAAGCAAAGACCAGACAAGTACTCACATCTACATACATAGGAAACATTGAGTCCAAAGTTCCAAAATGGGAGAAACAGGAGAATGTGTGGAGAACCACAAAACAACATGAGGCTTCCTTAGTTTAAAAATGTAACTTTAGGTTGGCTAGGACCAGATGTCTTTGAACTTAACTTAGTTTTTATGTCTGTAAATGATCAGCTCTGCTGGACAGAGATCTTTGTTTGCTCACCATCAAAACTGCGGGCCATATGAGAGTTTAGTGGCTTATATTGTTCTGTTAGTCCCAGACCCTCCTCGAAAACTGGCCATCTGTCTTTTCAACACTTTTGTTCTCTCTCTCTCTCACACACACACACATATGTGGATCAAGGGCAAAAAGAACAAGGACGGATTGTTACTTAGGGCACTAAGGGAATACACCAGCACCAAAACCAGAATGGCATCCTCTTTGGATGCTAAGCAGCAATGTCACCTTCAGGCAGCAGACATAATTCGTTTCTAGTAAGGTAGAGAAGTGGAAAACATACCCATGGGAAGGATATAAAGGAAAAAAAATCCATGTTCACTTCGCAAGGGTCCTGATCTTATATATTGGTTTTCATCATATCCAAGTCACTATTGATGATTAAGATGTACTATTATTAACATAACATCAATTAAATAAAAAAGCTACCAAATGAACCATGATACAATGCTTTTTGATTGCAAACTTTTATTTCATACTTACTCAAAGAGCTCTTTTAGACTTAGATTTATACATCACTTTGCTCTGTTCCCATGCCTTTATATATATGCTGAACATCATAATCCTCTGAAGGCTGATGGGGCAATTATACTCAATCTATCTTAACTGAAATGATGACAATATGAGCAGTTATGCCCACTCTGCACAGCAATCACAATTATGTCATGACTCCTGCCTGACTGATAACTAAACATATCTAAAGATGTCACAGATTCTAAGAGACATCCCAACTTCAGAGGTAGTAAAATGTGAAAAAAAAACCTACATCTCAGAAATATTTGGAATAAAGTAATTTATATTACTGTTTCAGATCATAGCTGATATGTTCTCAACATGTGCACCAAAGAAACACAATAAAAGAATCTTAAGCAATTATTTTCTTGGCTGTAAGTTTTGTCTTTAAATAATACTGTTTGACAGTAAGCTTTTGTGTGTGTGTGTGTGTGTGCGTGTGCATGCGTGCTAATGCATGGATATGTGCACAGCATTTGGCTGAGATAAAAGAAACTTGCCTATGCACATTCAGGTTTTCGGAGATTTGGGTAATCATTCTGCTCCCAGGATTCTGGACCTTATGGATCGGAGGAATTTTAGAACTGCCAAACAGAAATCACTTAATACTCTACAAATGCAGTAATGTGTTAATTAGGCACAAAATTATACACAAAAATTCTTCCTGGCTTTATGTGGGGAAGAAAACAATTTTATTTATCATGGTGCACACATTATATAAGACAATGGAAATTACATAAAATTTCATATAGGAAAAAGTCAGGACAAGATACTTGTATTTGGCCATTTGAACTGAAAACACAGAACATGCTGGGCAATCTCAACCCACTCTCCCCTTTCTTAACTCCCCCTGCTTTTTAAAAAAAGATTTTATTTATTTATTTGACACAGAGAGAGAAGCAGCAGGAGGAACAGCAGGCAAAGGGAGAGGGAGAAGGAGGCTCCCTGCTGAGTAAGGAGCCCGATGCGGGGCTCTCACGACCTAAGCAGAAGACAGACGCTTAAATACCTGAGCCACCAAGGCGCCCCTCCCTTTTTTTAAATACAAGGATAATATTAACCATAAATGTGTAAACAGGCAAGCTGCAGGCGAGCTGTGGCATCGGGTATGCTGCGGCATCGGGTATTACGCCTTGCCCACCTAAGGTAAGGCTTGCTTATCTCCTAGTATTCCAGTAGCAGCTCCCTCAGTCATGCAAAGATTTGGGTTTTCAAAACATTCCACTTCTCTCTTCTTTGATGTTCATTATAATTCTTAACTACATTCTTACTTTATCCCTGCTTAAACAATGACACCACCACCACCTAACCCCAACACCTCCTTTGTTTTATGTTAGATACTTACTGCTCCTCCAATCATTTCTAAGGCATGTAAAAGTCATTATCTATACCAGATCTCTTTACAGATTCCCAGTTATTCTTTCAAATTTTAATAAGAAAAGGAAAACAAAAAAAAAATAATGGTAGCTCATTATACCTATGTGAAACTCCATTAGAGGAAATGTCAATGAATTTTTAAATATTGTTTGTTTATACTGTTTATTCTCATGGGGACAATGACTCGTCCTAGCCTTCCTGGAAACAGGGCAGAAGGATCTTTAAATATTGTTTTGTTTTGTTTATACTGTTTATTCTCATGGGGACAATGACTCGTCCTAGCCTTCCTGGAAACAGGGCAGAAGGATCT
>NC_081569.1:74218907-74262905 GCF_022355385.1 Mustela nigripes
CCGTGGTGACCCCCACCCTAAAGTTTACACAAGGCCCCTAAACATCAAGTCCCACTCCCATTGGCCAGATGTTCCTGGTAGAGCAGTCACTGGCTGGTTTAAGATGTTGTCTAAGATGTTTCTACAGAAAACACTTTGTTCAACATGTTCAAATGAGCCATGTTGGTGAAATAACAAAGGGAAATATTGATGTCCAGGTGGAAAAAGAGCACATAAGTGGTCAGCTCTGGGAAGCTAGGAAGGGTTATAAACCCAGAATTTAAAAAAAAAAAAAAAAAAAAAGTCCGTTCAAGAGATTGAAAAGCAGAAATTAAATTATATCTCAACATTACGTGGAAAAAAATTAACCATGTTGCATTTGTTTGCCTTTGTCTAAAAAGGTATAACTGGTTTAGATTGAAGTAAATCTCAAGATGTTTTGCTGCATATACTTAGTAATATTTACATCCCCTTGTAGTGACCTGGTGGCGAAGGCAACAGAGATTCGGCATTAGCAGACTCTGTGGACAGATGTAATTCTGGCTCATGGTGTCTGAGTATATGCCTGACTTCTATTCTAGTTTGGGAACTCTTGATTCCAACTCTAGATGCTCAGTTAGGCAACTGAAAGGTAATGGGTTCCTCTCGAAGCAACACAGATAAATGAGAGATTTTAGCAAAAGGTACAATTGGAAGAGGTTACACAAGGCAAGCCTTTCTATCCTTGGAGTTACAGCTTTGTTGGGCTAATCTGAGACAAAAAAATTAGTGATTTTCTGTTCTGCTGTTAGGGATGGTCATTATCTCTAAGTAAAAGCCATCAAGATATGTTCATTAAATTCTTACAACATATACTGCAAGTACACTGTATCAAGATCCTGCAACACTAGGCCGGCATTGTCCAACAGAAAGAAAATGTGGAGACCATTCACTTTCTAAGAGCTAGTTTATAAAGGAAAAAAAAAACAAAACCCAGATGATATTAATGACATTTTATTTAACCCAACCTATTATAAATAAAAAGGCTGTTGAGTCATTTTACATTTCTTTATACTGAATCTTCAAAATCTGGTATATATTTTAGACTTACAACACAACTTAATTGGGACTAATTTCCATGACACGTGTTCTAGATACATACATAGTGGCTGCTGTACTAGACAGCACATCTCTAAGCCTTCATGAAATACAGAAAACTGAGGCCCTATCCACATTCTTTAGAAAGTGGGGTTCTATTATCTGTTTGTCCAGTATCTTAAAAAGCTTTATCATTACTGACCTCCTGCCTTCGAATCCATAAATACCGTTTTCTTTTTGATATATCTGATAAAGCCATGTTTTTATATATCTGATAAAGCCATGTTTGTAGTGATGGAAACCCTACAGCCTAACTCTGGGAGTGAACTGTCTGTCTAATTGGTACCTACAGCAAAACCCCCAGCTGGGGTAAAAAGGATGACATTTACTGGGGTGGTTCCTAGTATTAGATATAATGACAGGATTTGGTGTTTAGAAGAAATGGAGAAGGGTGGTTTGAGTCCCCAAACTCCCATTCTTCTTGCAGGCACGGGTAACCCTAGTGGGAAATATGGCTGCTGAAGGGGACCAGGCAAATCAATCATAGCACAGACTTGTGGCTGTATAAAATCAACATTCCTATGGAAGGCATTCAGCCAGAAAGTATTTCCAGGGCTGAGAGAGCCATGAAGTATAGGTACAGTCTGTGGTTAAGATGACACTCATCTTTCCTTTATCCTGAATCTAACATCAGCTGCTTTTCATTAGTGCTCTGCTGGCTTGATGCTGGGTGCCTCTTTTTTGACCTTTTAGTCAACAGGCTGACTGCAGACTGATAAGAACTGCAGGTCTATTTTTATGCTGGTGCATGTCAGAGAGACCTGGTGACCTGCATGCAAACCTTTTCTGAAATCAATCTTCCTCTCTTTTGCCGCAGCAACTTCCCCCATTCCACTGCACCCCACCTCCACCCCCCAACCAGAATTTCAAACTACATCATTGTACCGGGACTTGGCAAGTAGGGTCTATTATGTCAATTGGAGAGATGAAAAAAAATGCAGCCATAAAATCTGACAACAGAGCCAGTTTCTTTGGGTTTTACCCATTAATTCAGCTAATAGGACTGAGCAACTACATTCTGTCAGACAACATGTTAGACACCGTTTATGAAGCTGAATAACATATGGCCACTGACCTCAGTGTCCTGCCATCCAGTAGGAGAGAAGACAAGCAAACATAAACTGTAGGACAGCATGAGGAGAGCCATAATAAGGACGTACAAGGACACAAAGGGAAGACAGAGGAAAGGCATCTAGTTGGAGTGGGGGTCTCAAGAAAGCATCTGAAACAGAGAGCATGTGAGGGGAAGTTGAGAGGACCCATCAAATTTGGCTGGATGAAGAAAGAATGCTATCAGAAGAAGACACAATAATATGAAAGTTTATCACATTAATCAGTATAGCTGCCATGGTCATGAAGGTTATGGATGGGGGTGGGAAAAGAGAGGCTATATATGAGTTGGGGGGGTATTATGAATAATAAAGAAATAAGGAAAAACCATTAATGGTTCTAAGGAGACCTTTAACTTTTTCCTGGTGCCAAGAGGGAGCAGACCCTGTATCTGTTAGATATATTAAGGTTCACTGCCATGAATACATAGCCCAGCAATCTGTTCTCCCTCTCCTCTCAGGGTTAGGCCAGATGCCCTCCACCTGGTGCACCCCCATATTCCTAGGTGTCTGCCCTTCTTTGCCTCTGTTCTTCCTCTTCCTTGGCTTTCTGCTTGAGAGAAGGCCATTGTATGTACTTAACTCAGGAAACACCGGGGTGAAAGCATCCCAGAGACTGGTACAAATTAGTGAACCAGGGGGTGCTTCCACCAACTTGTGAGCACCCATGAGGACAAGTATAAGAGCTACTGGCTGAAAGCCAACAGGCTGCCATGACATGCATCCACACACGTTCCTCCTTGACAGTACCGTCTGGCTGAAGGGTTTACTTCAACTCTCCCTGTGCTTGAGAAACTTCAGACTATAGAGCAACTAAGTGCTGAGAAGAAGAGAATGAAAATCTGGTGTTGGGAACACAGTCAACTTGTAAAGAGCAGTGATTCAATAAAACTGCAGGATGGAATTTGACAGAATTCCTAAAAGGAAACGGAGGCAAAGAGCATCAAGACAAGAAAAGCAGAAATTGTCTTTCTTTCAACTAGGTCTTGATCCCACCTGTGGAGGTCTTTAAAAGTAAAAAGGAGACCAACGCATGTGTAAGTTGTACCATCCGAGCCTCATTTTTAGAGGGGAACAACAGAACCGTATTTCAAAGCCAACTGGATAACCAAATGCACCTTGCCAGTGCCATCCAGAGGAGGTAGAGCGGTGAGCTTGGCGACTATCTGGAAATGTTCACATGCAGGAGGTGAAGGTGGAAAGGAGGAAGTGAATGTGTGAAAGACTCCCCCATGGGTGTGGTGGCACTCACCACACGCAGTGCCATATAAAGTTTTATTCATCACGTTCTGAACACAATTGCCTCTGATTTGAGAGCAGGCAGTGCTGTGAAGACCATGCACCAAAAGGACAAGTCAATTACTCACACATGGGATGTGTCTCCATGAGAGAGAATGGGTTGACCTGTGCCCTCCTGGCCTCTTCCCAACTCCACAAACCAATCCCTAAGTGCATATTAATTGTTTTCAAACTGATTGCTATGTAGCAGCAAACTCTAGAGAGCAGCATTTACTGGGAAAGATAAAAGTGACACAGCCCAGAAGGAAAACAAGTGAAAGAGGGGTCCAAGGAGAATCTTAACTCAATTACAATCAGTTCTTTTAAGGTGAAAGCCCCTTCAGAAAATGCATATGTTCCTTCTTTGGGGGCTGACAAGGTTAATAGCTTACCCCATCCCTGTGCTCTTCTTTCTAGAACCCTGATTTTGTTTAAAGGTAGCACTGTGTCTTCACCCTGAGTCCTGGCTAATGAAACACACCTGGAAATCACCTGGGTTTCTGGGAGATCTCATTGGAAGCTGGCCTGCTCCCTTTGCTCCTGACTTGGCCCCTCTTCCTTCGGGAAAGGCAGGTATGGCCCTACAGGAGGCCCACCCCTCCTGCAACCACAAGGCAATCAGAGCGAGGAAAGGTAGGCAAAGCTGAGAAGCAGAGAAGCAACAACATCCACATGGACTCCTATGCAAAAAATACATATTCCTGACTTTTTGAAGCCATGTTTTATTAGGTTTTTCATTATGTGTAGCTGAACAGAATACTGAAAGTGATTCATTCTAAATATTCTATCAGAATCAAAACCTTAACTATTTTTTTTTTTTTTTTTAAGAGAGGGAAAGAGATGAGGGCAAGGGGCAGAGAGAGAAGGAAAGAATCTTAGGCAGGCTCCATGCCCAGTGTGGAGCCCAACACAGGGCTTGATCTCATGACCCCACGATTACAACCTGAGCTGAAATCAAGAGTCTTCAAGAGTCAGACACTTAACCAACTGAGCCACCTGTACCCATCAAAACCTTACATTTTCATGTCTTTCAGTTTTATGTACCTTACCATATTCAGTCATTAAATTCTACATTCTCTACTAGAAAGGTACACTTGAGAAAACTGCCAGGTTTAGTTCTGTAAGTAAAGAAGGACATTTGAAAGTTTTTTGCTCTGGATAATAAAAGCTAGTTTTTCTTTAATCCTTAGCTGAATACATGTAATAAAATGTATTGCCATATAATTGGATTATTATATTCAGAAAGAGATACAAATTGGTTTCACTGGTTAGTAAAATATCTATATCTTTTCAACAACTAAATATTGTGAACAGTAGGTGTTATAGCTTTGATTCTGAAGTACCATGGATTGCAATGCACACATATTTTAAAAAATCTGTGATTTGCACATTCAAAACAGTTACTTATTGATACCCTCACAGAATTCATTTGTTGTTTGTTTGTTTATGTTAAGCAACCTGAATTCCTTAAATGCTTCATTTTCCCTCCAAACAAATTCTAAACAGAAATTAGGGTTTTATTCCCCCCTGCCTTCATCTTTCTTTAGCTAGTCAAATAACAGCTTCTTCCCCAAGATGAGGTTCAGAGTGTGCAACAAAAAACCTGCCAATTCAGGCAACTAATGAGTGAATGCAGCCTGACGATTCATTTTTACCGTATTTGAAGATGATTAACAGTAAAACTGGGAGGAACCCTATGGAGTACTGCCATCACACAGAAGATCTCATCACTTCCTCACACTTGGCCATACTGACCACCACCTGGAGCAGCAAACAACCAATGACCTTTGACCAGGGTGGGCAAGCAGAGGTAGATAAACCCAGCTGTTACTCTTTCTTGCTTTTAAAAACTTCCAAGGAAAAAGCTCTAATTAAAGTTATTTTTAAATGCATCATGATGGCATGACCATCACACCACCATGGGCATGTGAGGGGAGAGCTCAGAATGTCGGGGAAGGTTTCCTTGGAAGCCTATTGTTTTCCCCAGTGAACACCAAGGGTGCCTTAGATGGACAGCAATGCACTGGGCATTTCTGTCACGGTCAAAGATAAGCTGGAAATGCTGGAACTAGAAGGAGCTTTGAGATCTTGTCGAAGACTCTGAAGAATTAAATGAGGGTATCCGGTCTGGGGCTCTTATCACTACACTGGGCTATGAACATTTAGTACAGGAAACATAAAGGCATACCCATTACAGTCTTATCCTCGTTTTCCTTCCTTTACTCTCCTGTTTTTATAACTACCTCAATCTTGTTTCCCCAAACGCTCTTGTCATCAAACGTGATGGCCCTCTTCTCACAAAATCTCAATAGTCTTCTTGAGTTCTCTTTTTTCCCCTCCTTTAGATCACGCTTTGTCTCCTTTCACCTTCTTCTTCTCCTCCATCTGTTTTCCCCTGCGACAGCCCTCTCCACTGCTTTATGGAAAGCAGACTGGAAAACCTTCTGTGTTATTATGTGGGCATGAGGAGCTTGTGTGGAATGTGGAAAGGGAACAGAACTGGGAGTCAGGAAGCCTGAATCTCAGCCCTGATTCCATCACTACCAAATAATCTGACTTTGGAGAGGAGATTCTTCTTGCTAGGCTTCTATTTCCTATTGGGTCTACAATTCCACAAACCACTAGAGAACAACTGCATGACACTGTCTTGAAAGTTATTGTACCTCCAAGTGCTCACAATTCATTTGGGTACAAGAAGAATTCTCAAACGTGTACATGTATAAGAACAAACCAGGAAAATTTGTTTTAAAAAGCAGAGTTCTGGTTCCCACTCCTAGTTTGTCTGGTAAGTCTACTGTAGTGGAGCCTAGACATCTGCTAATTTCTGAGTACCTCACATTGTCCTGAACTGGTCAGACTCTGGATAACACCTGAAAACACCTCCCTACAGAGGGGGAAAGGCAGATCATTGTGGCCACCATATCCATAAACAGATGAATGCATCCTTCTGTGAAGGGGTTTCCCATGTTGCAGAATAAAAAAAATAATTAAAAAATATAATAACAATAATAATTGACATTTACCAAACATTGACTAGGTGTCAGGTATTATTCTACAGGCTTTTTAAAAAATAATTAATTAATTAATTAATTTTCAGCATAACAGTATTCATTGTTTTTTGCACCACACCCAGTGCTCCATGCAATCTGTGCCCTCTCTAATACCCACCACCTGGTTCCCCAACCTCCCACCCCTCGCCGCTTCAAACCCCTCAGATTGTTTCTCAGAGTCCATAGTCTCTCATGGTTCACCTCCCCTTCCAATTTCCCCCAACTCCCTTCTCCTCTCTAACTTCCCTTGTCCTCCATGCTATTTGTTATGCTGCACAAATAAGTGAAACCATATAATTGACTCTCTCTGCTTGATTTATTTCACTCAGCATATGTTCTAAACATATTCTAATTCACTGAATCCTTCTCCAAAGCAGCTTAATTAGGAACATAATTTAATAATTTTCCCTTAGAGTTAGTAACTAGGTAATTTCCCTGGACACACACTGGATTTGGGAACAATCAAGATGGGTGACATCAAGAGTAGACCAATAAAAAGTGGGTGGCTCAAAGGAAAAGATCTTAAAATGTTTGTCCCAATATCTTATGGACTGAGATATATGCCTTCTTCGAGGAAGTATATAGTAATTGATGCTGAACAGAAAAGCAACACACTGAAAGTCCAAAACCAAAGAAAGCAAATTCAACTCTTCTTTCTTTTTATAAATATTTGAGCCTATATACTTTATTAACATTTATGAGAGAAAGATGAAAAAATATATACCAGTAGCACCCTTTATGGTATATTTTCTGTATTCTAGCTAGTTTATGTGAATTCTTATTTTGTCACAAATACCCTAAAACATAAATATAATAGTATTAGAAATAACAGTCCCTGAAACTTATTGATGGGAGTACCAAGAATGTAGAGAAAGAGAGAAACTATAAAAGGACAGAGTCCAAGAGTCTCCAAATTTAAGATTTAAGGTACAAGAGATCTGCAATAGAGACTAAAATGTAAGTAAGTAATGGGGAGGGAGGGTAGCTAAGAGAGAGTATGGTATGTTTGATGCCAAGAGAGAAATGATTTTCAGACAAAGAATAGGTGACTATGTTAAATGCTCTTGAGAAGTGGGGTGAAGAGGAGGGAAAAGATGTCCATTGGATTAGGTAGCATAGGGGATTCCCATAATCTTCTCAGGACCAGAGTCAAGTGGGGCGAGTCTTGGCCAGCCTGAAGTGGGCTCAAGGATAAAGGAGGGATTAGTAAGAGCCCAAAACAAGTGCAGACATCTCTCCAGGGAAGGCAGGCTAAGAGGAGAGGTTGGTAGGGGGTCTGGAGTCCTAAAAGGATTATTTTTAAATGGGAGTTATGAAAGCATGTAGGTATACTTATCAGAAGAATTTCCTATAGCTGGATGGAGAAGATAAATGAAGAAAAAAGGAACGTATGATAGTCTCTGAGAAAGTAAGAGGGGATGGGATATAGAGGACACGTGAAGGGACAAGCCTCTGAAAGGAGGCAACAAGACCAAGATGAATGGGGCCAGGACTTCCAGCAGTTGGATCAAGAGATTAGAGACTTGTAACTTATGATAAGAAGTTATGTAATATGACTGACTGAGAAATTGCTCAGAAGTAACAACCTAAGAGAATACAAAAGCCACAGCAGACTACTATTAAATTCAAGTGCTTATTAACAAATCAAAAGTGGCCCCATCCATTTAGTAAAAGTGTCCCCCAAATAATCGAGTCTTGATGAACAAGGTGAAACAGGTCTTTGGCATAGGAAACAAAAGAGAAAGTAATATTAATAATACATAGCACCTCCACATATAAGGGAAAGCAAAAGAATTCACCATTTTCTGACTTTCTGGGACCAAACTAATTTAAACAAGAAACTGTAGCTATGCTCAGACAGGAGTGACAGCCATGAGGGCAGCAACTCACAGAAGGAAACACAGGTCTTTGAAGAAAATCAGGACTGAGGAGCATGGCAAAGTGACAGAAACAGTGATGGAGAAGTAAATGACAAAATCCAGAACAATTCCAATAGAATGCCAAGGAGCACGGTATGCACATGCCCAAGAATGACACACTAAGGCCAATTACCAACAAGAGACGTCACTGCCAACTACAGTGGGAAGAAGCCAGGAATAGGAGGAAGAATATATTCATATACCAGGTACACAAAACAGAGATGTTTCCACAAACAAACCTTCTATTCTTAGACACTAAGCATTCTTTCTACGAGGGGTGTGTGTGTGTGTGTGTGTTTGAAAACTGACTATGAAGACTTGGGAGTGGGCTATTGACCATCATAGTAATTAGGCAGTGATTGGATAAGAATGCATATTATAGCTAAACTTTAATGACCAAAGAAAGGTCCAAATGCTCACATTACCCAATTAGAGGATGATCTCACTACCTCCAAACAGGCTTTGTGAAATTGAATACTCTCTCCTTACATGCCACTCCCCAAGATGCACTTTTGATTTATAAGGATCCACTTTCAGAGGTACTAACTTGTTTTATAAACTCATGTTTGTATACAGATTGATTTCTGCCTTCCAAAAGATCACTCAGATTTTCACTAATGACTAACAGGTTCTCAGGTCAGATCACTTTCCAATCTGAAAACAGTTTCATATGAAAAGTAAGTCTCTGTAGTCACTATCCTTTGCCCTAGTCTTACACAGAAGGCACAAAGCGCTACAAACCTGGAAAGTGGGACTGAGAAAGAGTCAGATCTCAGAAATGTTCGAAAAGGACTCTTTGAAAAATGGCCTAATATTTGTGAAGATCCATTTTTGAACCCATGGTAGGGCAAGATAAAAAGGTAGGGCTTTGTTGAGACTCCTGAGCAATAGTGTAGTCCTACACCTGTATCCGAAGAACCTCTGAGGGGAACTATCATGATTATGGCAAGCCTGGACTTCATGCCCTTTAAAGAAACTTTGCACCTACCTCTCAAAGTCTGGGGATCAGATGCTTTACACAAAGACTCTCTGGGAAGTAGTGCCTGCAGCTCAGGCTGTGAGGCAGGCACTCAGAAGCCCTATGGCATTGAAGCGGCTCACATTCAGTAACAGACTCTATGTTACTGCCCCTGAGATGGACCACTTGACATTATTCCCACGTGGTCAATTTTTCTGAGCTTAGGGAACTCTCTTCGAATAGAAAAAACAAAAACAAAAACAAGTGAGAACTGTCTTCTGATCATCAGCTCCTAGAAGGCACGTATAATGATGCTTAACTACTAGTTTTTCCTCTTTGTCACCTCAGTAAGGGCTCTCCTAGGTTAACCAGAGACGAATAAGGTATAAAGTAAATCCTCAACAAGACTTTCAGAAATTAATAAAAGGTTATACAGAGAAAAAGAATGCCCTGTCTCTGAGTATAATAATAATAAAAAAATGTTGTTGATTCCATCACACCTAACAACTAAGACAGAGTTAACACAATTTGGTTATTACTCAAAAACATCACACAGACTCCCAAGTCCTGAAGGAGATGGGTCTTTCCTATGTTACAGAAATGCATTCTATAGCATAAAGTAGAGAACAAGATGTAGTAAGGCATCCTAAAACTGATCCTGATTTCCTCCTGATACCTTGGTGTGTGTCTTGAGATCAAGTGTGCAGAGCTGATGACATCTTTGGGAAGGAGAGTACACAAAGGTCAACTGGAAAGATGAGGAAAGAACAAAAAGTAATCATATGGGGAAAAGCATGACTCTATTTGAATTTGGATAAATTCAAAAGGGAAGAGCATAGAGTAAGCATTAGAGGGAACATATTTTAGCTACAGGCAAAAGCTGGTTATAGCTGGACACCTTACCACACAATGCCATTTTGTGACATCTAATATCTTGTACTTAAAAATGTTCAGAGAAGTATAAAATGTATGGGCCAGAAGGTAGGATTTTTCTCTAAGCTTAGTAGTGAGTATCTCTTCCAGGTTTAAAGTTGTCTTTAATCTTTACAGTTTCAGAGAAATGCAGAGGCCAAAGAAGATTCCACAGAAGACCAACAGACAACTAAAAAAAGATGGGAAGTGGGTACTTGGGTTAAGCACCAGTTGGCTTTGAAAAAAATAGACTGAGAGTCACCTTAATGTTACTGCTCCAGATTTCTAGGAGTTCTTCCCAAGGGAATCATGGCAAACAGTTCTCTGTGTTCATCACACACAGAAGATGGTTATAAATAAAGAGTTGGCTATTATACAAATGGGAAATATTTCTCAGATGCAGAATGAATGAGAAAATTGTCTTTACTCTGGCCAAAATCCACTGCCTTAAAATTTCAGATTAATAAACAGAATTATGTTTTCTAAACTCTCTCTATAGAAGAATCAGAAGAAATGAGTTTCTTACACTCATCCATTTTCAACCACAAAAATTCATTCAGCAACATTTCCTACCCACTAAGTAATTTACAATTAATAATGACCACATGTGTAGAGCACTTGTCACTCTATACATTGCTGGTGAAAGTGTAAATTGGTACTACCTCTCAGATATCTATTTGGCATTATATACTGAAGCCGAAGAGGTATAGTCTCAGCAATATGTAGGTATAGTCACCAAAAGACATGTACAAAAATGTTCCTAGCAGCACTATTTGTAATAACCAAAACCTGAAAAAGTCCAGATGTTGATAAAAAAATAGAATAATTGTAGAACAATTTTTATAACAGAATCCTATTCAGTAATGAGACTGACAAACTACAGCAACAATGTGGGTGAATCAGTCTCACAAACAATATCAAGACAAAGAATCAAGCATTAAACAGTACATACTCTAAGATTCCATTTGTACAAACAGTACATACTCTAAGATATTATTTGTATATACTTAGAGTACATACTCTAAGATTTTATTTGCATAAACTTCAAAGACAGGCAAATCTAAACCATGGTACTAGAAATCAAAATAATGGTTATCCTTGGGGCAGGTAGTATTGTGGGAAAGAAGCAGGAGCTTGTCAGAAGTTGGTTAATACTCAGTTTCTTGATCTGGTTGCTGGTTACACAGAAGTGTTCCTATTGTGAAAATTAACTGGGCTGTACACATAATCTGTATACTTTTCTGTATGTAAATACAAAGAAATAAAAGAGATTAGCGATCAGTTGTGTTGTCTATGGAAGCAGATCTATCTACAGAAACCTGGCAGGCCAGAAAGGAATGGCATGATATATTCAGGGCACTAAATGAGAAAAGTGTGCAGTCAAGAATACTTTATTCACCCTGAGACTAATAATACATTATATGTTAATAAAAAAATAATAAAAATTAAAAAAAATACTTTATCCAGCTAGAATGTCATTCAAAATAGAAGGAGTGATAAAAAGCTTCCAGGACAAACAGAAGCAAAAAGAATTTGTGATTACCAAACCAGGCCTATAAGAAATATTAAAAGGGATCCTTTAAGTGAGGGTAGAGGCCAAAAGTAGAATAGACCAGAAAGGAACAGAGACAATATACAGAAACAGTGATTTAACAGGCAAACATAGCAATAAATTCATATTTTTCAATAGTTACTCTGAATGTAAATGGGCTAAATGCCCCAATCAGAAGACACAGAGTACCAGATTGGATAAAAAAGGAAGACCCATCGATATGCTGTCTACAAGAGACTCATTTTAGACCCCTCCAGATTTAAAGTGAGGGGATAGAAAATCATTCATTATGTTAATGAACATCTAAAGAAAGCTGGGGTGGCAATCTTTGTATCAGGCAAATTAGACTTTAAACCAAAGATTGTAATAAAAGATGAAGAATGACACTGTATTATAGTTAAAGGGTCTATCCAACAAGATCTAACAACTGCAAATATTTATGCCCTAACATGGGAGCAGTCAGTTACAGAAATCAATTAATAACAAAATTAAAGAAACACACTGATAATAATACATTATTAGTAGGGGTCTTTACCCCCCCCCCCCTCACTGCAATGGACAGATCATCTAAGCAGAAGATCAACCAGGAAACAAGGGCTTTGAATGACATACTGGACCAGATGGACTTCACAGATATATTCAGATCATTTTACCCTAAAGCAACAGAACACACATTCTTCTCGAGTACACATGGAAGATTCTCCAGAACAGATCACATGCTGGATCAAAAATCAGGTCTCAACCAGTACCAAAAGACTGGGATCATTACCTGCATATTTTCAGATCACAATGGAGCTCAATCATAAGAGGAAATCTGGAAACAGCTCAAATACATGGAGTCTAAAGAACATTCTACTAAAGAATGAGTGGGTCAACCAGGAAATTAAAGAAGAACTTAAAAAAATTCATGGAAACAAATGAAAATGAAAATACAACTGATCAAAACCTCTGGGATGCAGCAAAGGTGGTCCTAAGAGTGAAGGATATAGTAACACATGCCTTTCTCAAGAAACAAGGAAGGTCTCAAGTATACAACCTAAGCCTACACCTAAAGGAGCTGGAGAAAGAACAGCAAATAAAGCCTACACCCAGCAGAAGAAGAGAAATAATAAAGATTAAAGCAGAAATCAATGAAATAGAAACCAAAAGAATAGTAGAACAGATGGATGAAACTAGAAGGCAGTTCTTTGAAGTTAATAAGATTGATAAACCTGTGGCCAGACTTACCAAAAAGTAAAGAGAAAGGACCCAAATAATTAAAATCATGAATTAAAGAGGAGAGATCACAACCAACACCAAAGAAATACAAACAATTATAAGAATGTATTATAAGCAACTAAATGCCAAGAACAAATTAGGCAATCTGGAAGAAATGGATGCATTTCTAGAGACATACAAACTATCAAAACGGAAACAGGAAGAAACCAAAAACTTGAAAAGTCCTATAACCAGCAAAAAAACTGAAGCAGTAATCAAAAATCTCCCAACAAACAAGAGTCCAGGGCTGGATGGCTTCCCAGTGTAATTCTACCAAATATTTAAAGAAAAATTAAGTCCTATTTTTCAGAAGCTGTTTCAAAAAAATAGAAGTCAGCATTTAATTGATCCCAAAATCAAAGACCACACCAAAAAGGAGAATTATAGACCAATATCCCTGATGGAGAAGGTATTTGCAAGTGACATATCAAATAAAGGGATAGTATACAACAAAATCTATAAAGAACTTGTCAAACTCAATATCCAAAGAACAGATGATCCCATCAAGAAATGGGCAGAAGACATGAACAGACATTTCTCCAAAGAAGACACCCAAATGGCCAACAGACACATGAAAAAATGCTTAACGTCATTCGGCATCAGGGAAATACAAGTAAAAATCACAATAAGATATACCACCTCACCTCACACCAGTCAGACTGGCTAAAATCAGTAAGTCAGGAAACAACAAATGTTGGTGAAGATGTGGATAAAAGGGAACTCTCTTACACGTTTGTGGGAATGCAAGCTGGTGCAGCCACTCTGGAAAACAGTATGGAGTTTCCTCAAAAAGCTGAAAATATAGTTATCCTAGGCCAGGATTTCACTAGTGAGATTTACCCCAAAGATACAAATGTAGTGATTCAAAGGAACCTGCATCCCAATGTTCATAGTAGCAATGTCCGCTATAGCCAAACTACGGAAAGAGCTCAGATATGCATCAACAGATGAATGGCTAAAGAAGATGTGGTATATATACACAATGAAATACTAGTCAGGCATCAAAAAAAAGAAATCTTGGGGCACCTGGGTGGCTCAGTGGGTTAAAGCCTCTGCCTTTAAGTTCTGGTCATGATTTCAGGGTCCTGGGATGGAGCCCCACATCGGGCTCTCTGCTCAGTGGGGAGCCTACTTCCTCCTCTCTCTCTCTGCCTGCTTCTCTGCCTACTTGTGATCTGTCAAATAAATAAATAAAATCTTAAAAAAAAAACAAGGAAATCTTTTGCCATGATGTAGATGGAACTAGAGGGTGTTATGCTAAGTGAAATAAGTCAAATCAGAGAAAATTATCAAATGACCTCATTCCTGTGTGGGATCTGAGAAATAAAACAAAGTATTATAGGGGAAGAGATGAAAAAATAAAACAAGACAAAATCAGAGAGGGAGACAAACCACAAGGGACTCTTAATCATAGGAAACAAACTGAGGGTTGCTGGAGGGGAGGTGGGTGGGTGGATGGGGTTAACTGGGTGATGGACATTAAGGAGGCCATGTGATGTAATAAGCACTGAGTATTATATAAGACTGATGAATCACTGACTTCTACTTCTGAAACTAATAATACATTATATGTTAACTGCAAATAAATTTAAAAAAATTATGCTGTCTAGGCATTATCTGGGTTCTAATTAGAATTGTACATAAACACATGTATATGTATGAGATGTCATGAATATTACCTTACATATATGCATATTTTACACTTTATTCAAATTTTTACACTATTTGAATTTTTACATATGAGAGATAAATATACATGGGCAAATGGGAAAGCTGAACACTGACTTGATCTGATGATATTAAGGAATTTGTTGCTGTGATGGGTATTTTGTGCTTTTTAAAAAGTGTCTGTCTTTTAAATATATACATATGGAAATATTCAAGGATGAAATGAGAGATTTGCATAAAAATAATTGAGCGAGAGGAAGTAGATGGGAAATAAAGGCAATATGACTAGCCAGCTGAGTTAATTATTAAAACCAGACAATGGGTCCATGGCATTCAGTATGCAATTCTCTCTACTGTGGCATATTTGTAATTTTCCATAGAAAGAATTAAAAAACAATAAATACTTGAAAAATCCCATAAGACAAATAAGCTTATCTCAAGCTTCTAGGCCAAGTGGCCTATTTAAGTAACACATAATTAATACATGTCAGTATAAACATAGTTATCATATATTATATACACCTCTTATTAGTATTGATTTTTTTCCACAAACCCTTTCTAAACTTCCAGAAAGTTCATTTCTAATATTTTGCACAACCAAATAAAAATCTGAAGGATGTTAAACCAAATGTCATTTTGCATTTCTTTTTGAGTTATTCTAGACAAAATTGAATTTCCTAAGTGGCAGAATTGTGACTGTTCATGCTCTCCAAGCAGAGTTTAATGTTCTGAATCATGACAACTTAACCCCAACCCCATAATTAAAACTCTTTTTTATCACTAGAAAAAAATCCTAGGTTGAGCGATTTTAAAGTACTGTTATTCAAGGGGAAAAAATTACATTAGAAACCAAGGAAGTACCACTAAGCACAGGCAGAAAAAGGCATATTTTCCCTCTTGGTTTACTTCATGCTCTCAACATATTTTTTTCCAACAAGCAAAAGCAGAAAAGATGTGACCATAGTGTCTTCCAGCTCAGAGGAAGAAACCCTATTATGAGGCTTCTAAGAGTTAAAAAAGACATCCTTTCAAACACACTTTGTTTCTTCATATATTTGTGAGCATATGCCAAGTGTTCAATATACAAACACGTTTCTGCTTGAACTTCTATTAAATTTCTGACAGCATGAAGGTAGGAATAACGTCTTCTGTACGTCTTATAGCATTCCTTTGAGAATAAAGGAATGGGCCTTGTCTGAATCTCAAAACTCTTAAGTGCCACTAACAAGGAATGTTAGAAGGAAATGGTCTGTGGCTGTCATAACAAGTTACCACAAATGGGAGTGGGGGTGGGGGGTTAAAATGACCCAAATTTATTTTCTCACAGTTCTGGAGGCCACAGGTCTACAACTGCTATGTTTGTAGGCCATGCTCTTGCCAGAGGCTCTTGGGGAAAATCTGTTCCTTCCCTCTCCCAGCTCCTGGTGGCTGCCAACACTCCTTGACTGGTGGCCACACCACCCAATCTCTGTCTCTGTCTTCATACAGTCTTCTCCTCTCCCTTGGCTGCTCTCATAAAGACATGTGCGAAGTTATTTAAGCCCCACTGGGATAATCTAGGGTAATCTCGTCTCAAAAATGCTTCATTTAATTCCATCTGCAAAGACCCTTTTCCCATGTAAGGTAAAATTCACACGTTCCTGGCATCAGGACTTTGAAGTATTTTTGGCCCACCCCATGTCCCTCACCGTCCCTTTGTTTGTTTTGCCATCATCACACGGGCTTTCTGTTTCTCAAACTGGCCTGCTCCCTTCTGCCCCAGGGAACAGTGTTTGCCTGTAGGCCCTGTTATTCCCACCCCCTTCCCAACAGCCCTAGTATACTCTTTCAAACCAGCACATCTGAGTTTCTCACTTCCTGCTAAAGACATTAAGCTCTGCTTTGTGCTCTCCTTCAGAGATATCAGCTCAGTATTTCATAGCTGATTATTTAATTTGTGCCTCTCTCCATCTAAATGCCACAAAAGCTGATATGTTTCTATCCATGTAAGATCTCAATAAATATTTACTGAATGGATGAGTCTAACTCTAGCTCAGTGGAGGCCATAAGGCTTAGAGTGGCTGATATAATGGCAGAGGTCAGCATCTTCTTCAAAATGGACGGAGAAAAGCCTAGGATGTGCAGATATGGAGTAATTAAGTACTATTTGCTGTTCCTGGGCAGAGTGGTGGTGGCAGTCACAGCGGGTGGAAGGTGAGTGAGCTCCCGGGGTGGGCTGACGACCCCTGCAAGGGCTGCCAACTCACAAGAAGAAAGGGGACAGGGAGCTGGTCACCCACCATCAGAGATTAAAGTGACCAGTACTTTTCTATGGAAAACAGCCCACCTATCATCTCTGGCACGCGTGTGAGGGGTTACGAAACCCAGGCCTGAAAGATTATTATTGCAGCTCTTTAGCTAAAGCAACAAGAGGGGGCATAAAGTTATTGCATTCTAAGGAGGGCGGGTCCTAAGGGGTAGGGTTGCTTTATTCCTATTTTATCATTAAAAGGATTTGGTTAAGCAAGACGAGCAGTGGCTGAAGAAATCAAGAACGGCGCTGCATGATGGAGGGGGAGAGCAGGCTCACCCGAGCAGAGCCATACATGCTTAATAAAAAAGCAAAAATTCCCCTGAGGCAGTGCAGCCAGGGCTCTGGGGAGCAGAGAATACTGCATTCTCTACTGGGACAAACGATGAAAAGACTCCCACCTCTACAAAGAGACCCTCGTGTCCCCTTTGCTTGTCACTGCCTTGTGCTAAGTTAAAGAAGCACGAAGACCTGCGTGTGAGTTGCCCCCCGGTGTGACCACAGTCACAGAATTGGGTACGTATAAGATCCAGACAGCAAGAGGCCAATGACATCTGGTTCCCACGGCAATCCACCACCAGGGAGAGCACAGACCATCTTTCCTACACGTGAGGTTGCTACAAGGCAGCACAACAGCGGTACTAAACTAAATGATCAGTAATGTCCCCTTCGCTTCTGGTGACAGAGAAGTATTCTCTGAGGATGGGGACAAGGCCCAACACAGAAAGAAGTGGCTTCAGGAAGCCCTTCTGTCCATGCCTGGAGGTTAAGTGTTCAGGCTCTAGAGACAGAGGAATGGGCTTGAATCCCTGCGTTAGGATTTACTGGCCCTGTGACATTCAGCAAGTTGGTGAAACCCCTGAACTCCTCACTTTCCTCATCTGAGGAAAGGGGTTAGCAAGCACCCATGTCTCTCTGGGAGGGTTGGCAGAAAGGGAAGAAATGAGAATGTACATGTAAGCTGTTTAGTTCGGTAACCGGGATATAATTAGTGTTCCAATAATGTTAGCTATTTGTACTGTTGTTTCCACCCGAAAGCTCCTTTATGCTCTGCTACTGGCTTGCAGAAATTATGCTGAAGGTGGCAGGAAGGTAGGGTAACATTCTTAGGGGGATACATTGTAGACAGATGTTCAAGTGATCAACCTCCTTGTGGCCACTGTCCCACCTGACCAGGGAGTCCCAAGCCTGATGCCAAAGCTTCCACAAGCCATGCATCCGAATTCTTCTGCTCCAGCGGTCAGAGCAGCTGCTGAACCTGCTACGGCTCCTCACCTTCACCACACTGCTGGAAGGAGCAGGCTTCGGGCTGATCACCTTCTTTTTGATCCGACCGATCCCTGGGATCCCGGCTACCTCCTTTGCTGATAAGGATGAACAGGCTGGAATGTCTGTGCCCTGGCCACTTTGGGCACAACTGCAGGGTGAACCGGTAGCACAGAATTCTCATCCCCAGGAAATGTGAGGGTCATTCAGACCCAGGTGGCCAAGTGAAACTGGAGTTCAGGCCCTCAGTGGAAGCAACCTGGGCAGCAGGCTTCTGATGAGGGTTGGGAGGGAGGGATGGTACTCCCCGAGGCACAGCACCCCGCAACCCACAGGGGGTCTGAGGACCTTGTCCTGCCACTCTAAGCAAGCCCTCCTCCACAGAGTTGGTGCCAGGGCTCTAAACCAATGGGGTGAGCCAGCAGGAGACGACAAGCAGAGAAACAGCAGCTCCCATGCCCCAGCACCTACTCTGTACTAGAAAATAGGCCACGTGCTTCACACGTATCATCTCTAGATATTACTGCCACCCCGAACTCTCTGCTTTACTGCTGAAGAAACCGAGGCACAGAGGGGAAAAAACCACATAGCTGGTATCAGGGCAAGGCCCACACCCGAGTCTATCTGACCCCAGAGCCTGAGCGCTATTTCCCACTCTATCATGCAGCTATGGGCTGCTGACCCACAGGCATAACCAAGAGCACAAGAGATTTTCATTTCCAGCTGGCAAATAACTGGGTAATTGAACATGAAGACACTGCCTACTAGGTGTTTGGTCATGTGGGTCCTCGGAATTAAGAAAAGCAAATCACTGCACCCTAGAGAAGACTGGACTTACGCAAAAAAGACTAAGATCTCAGGAAGGCGTTCATGGCCAAGTTACAGAGGCCGGCCTACTGGCAACAGGGGGCTCTGCCACTGCCTGCGGGAATGAAGAGACAGATACCTAGCAAGGGACACAGTTAAAATGCTACAGACTAAGGCCTCAGATGCAGGCTTTGGCTCTTACAGCTTTTACTTGTGGAGGAAAATCCAAAATGAATGGCATTAGTTTGCATAAAAATGAATGTGAAGAAAATAAAATGATACAGCAGAAATTGGTTTTCTAAAGTTTCTTTTGTATCCTTAAAGTGTGTTATCGGACTGCTCAGAATCCAAGCTCTTTGGGAGCTGGGCACAGACCTATGAAAGCTGCCTTGGTGCCTACTGGAAGGCAAAGCTCTCCAACCAAAGACATATTAAGAAGAAAATGAAAGTTGACAGGATATCGCTTTAAAAACAAAACAAACTCTCACACTAGCCACTGGGCGAGTGTTCACGTGCTGTGTTTTTTAGTACACTGACCGATTGGGCCTTCAAAAGAAAATGCTGGAACTTAGCTCTTAACAGGTCTAGCTGTTCATGCTGAGGTCTGGGCTGTGGCACTTTGTGTGCTACCATAAAGCCGTCAGATGTGGTTCCCACTGTATTCTTTCCCTGAATGTACCGCTGCTTAAGCATTCAGAATATTCTCTGGGCTCTTAAGCAATCTGAGTATGGCACGGACAGAGCATATTCAGACCAGCTCGGTGCGAAACTGTCATACAGTGTTCGCTGAAGCCTATGGTATGCCAGGCTCTTTACGGGGTGGCTTTATTTAATTTCCACACTGAGCCCGTGAGGTAGGAGTTGCCCCTGTTGTGTGGGTGAGGAAAGGGGTTCATGGAGGGCAGCTACCTACTGTGGCCACAGCTAGAAAGGGATATGGCTGAGATCCAAAGAGAGCTGTGTCTGACGCCAGTCCTGCTTTTCTCCACACCCAAACCTTTTGGCATTTAATGACATTAAATACCCAGCCTTCTGTCTTTCAGTTGAAACTCCATTAGCTTATTGCTCTTTTGCTCTTCAGAAAAGTTGGGGAATCTCCATCACTAGAAGGGATAATTTCATACACGCCAACATGGCAGCGCTGAAACTTGTAATCAGGTTCCTAAGATGTGTTGAGCTCCTTGGACTGGACGTCATCTTTGGCCCCTCCAGAAAATTTCGATTCCTGTTTGAAAGTCACCAGTTGCTTTCTTGCCTTTTCCAGCTCGGTCTCTGACAGACAACTTATGACTCTCACTCCTTGTCACCAATAGAAGGAGGCTTCCAAATTTCAGAGGAGGATGAGGAATCTAGCATTTATTAAGCATTCGTTATATTCTGGAGCCAAGCAAGGCTGTTTCCGCACATCTTCTCACACCCTCAGGATAGTTCTCCAAGACGGATATTTGTAATCATCATTTCGCACAAGTGAGAAAACTGAGGCTCACAAAGGCCAAGAGATGCTCTAGCTTACACAGCTTCCACCTCTAGTCAGGAGAAGCCAGACTCAAACCCACATTTTTTCTGTCTCCAAAGCCTTTGCCCTTATGCTGAGTTGCTTCTGATAGCTTTGATGCTGGAAATGGAAGATGCACAGATGACACACACAGAACTCTCACTTGATTAGCCATTTCTGGGCCTAGGTCTTTCCCCAGGTGTTACTCTATGCATGACAGAAGACAGCCGCGTGTCAGAAGGGCTTCTGCAACTTCTCACCAACACGGTGTACCTGACCTCTCAGCGCACATGCAGAACTCTCATCTTTTTAAGACCCATTAGATATTTAGGAAAATGATGCTCTCCAAAGCATCTCTCCTAAAAGCAAAACTGGAAAGTTCTAAGTGGGCTCATGAGATTAGGCTAAAATTAGAGTAATCCAAGTCACCAATCTAAGTAAATCATTCCAATCCAAATCTCATGTTTAAGACTGCACAGACCAAAGTATTTATGACACTAACCATATTGTATAATGCCAAGTGCTGTATCCTCAAAAGACTTCAAGTACTACCATCCTATGCTTACCTCTAGGCAAAAATTAAACTGGTCACAGGGAAATTTAAACTCATTTCCACAAAGCTCTCTCCTTGCTTATGACCTGCAAAGTGTTTCCAGTCCAGACTCAGAGAGCTCATTTTATGGGTAAGAAGCTGTCCTTCTTCTTCCAATTTCAACATTCACAGAGTTGTACTGTAACTCAAAATAAAATTAGATTTTGGAAGGAAGCGAGTTTGAAATATTATGTAGAAAAATCTTGGCAATAAGATCCCTAACATGTCACAGTCTTAAAGCCAGTGAATTTTATCTGGAAGGCTGGCTAATGGTGATTTAAGAAAACACCACAAACACACTTTTTGAAAATGAAGGAGGCACTGATGACCCGAAGTGCCCTCGGTTAGTACGTTGATTTATGAAAATGAGTGATGCAGGTTTCCTCAGCGTCAGGTTCTATTTTTTCCTATAACACTCCTTGTAAAAACACAAAAACCAACATCAGCTAATTACATGAACCCAAAGTCCATTTAATAGGCTGACCTCTAAAATTCGAGGTAATAACTGTCACCATACAAAGTTTCCAAGCAAGAGTCCTTAAGTATCAATGCTGAACCAATGAAGGCTTCCTACGGATACACAAGCAAATAAAGACCAACGGTACTATAGCGTAATGATCAAAACAGGATACACAAATGTTTACCATTTATCACAGTGTGTGTCTCAACCCTGGATCCAATGATTTGAGAAGGTGTATACTGGGTGGTAGTAGTTGCTAAATAAATTCTCCCAGTGTTACTATTGAAATGCCAATAGAGTATTACCCCCACCTTAAAAGACCACCAGAGACGTGAGTCAAAGCCAATCAGCAAGGGTAGTTTATTGCAGGTTCGAACCTGGACCTCTGCGCCGCTCGCTCGCTCGCTCATTGCCGATAACGCCGAGAGGTCCGGAGCTGGGTCGGTGCAGGATTTTTATAGACAGATACAAACAAGTTTCGGGTGGGGCTGAGGTGATTGATAGTTTGAACAGGCATACTTGGCGTCAATGGATTGGGTCAGGGGACCCGCGTGCAAAAGCAGACAAAGCAATCTTACAGAAGCAGAACTGGCCGGTTAGCCCATGCATGCGGAAAAAAGCACTATCAGGATATTGAAGGCCTGGTTACTATCAAGTAAAGACAATTGGGAGTCTCCTGGTGTAATGTTACATTCCTGCTATCAAGCATCCTTGTTAATGAGATTTAGGTTTAGAAGAAATTTAACTTTATTTACTTTTCCTTCTACCTCCGCCTCCTTCAGTTTTTTATGGAGGGGAGGGTGATATTAGGGCTTGAGGAACTGAGTTCTGTGTCCCTGGAAATTGGGCTATTGATAAGGTAACTTCTTTGTTTGTAAATCTCAAGGACATTTGCAAACCAAGGGAGACTCCTGTCTTGCAGGATTGTGATCTCAGCAAGTTAACCATTTATCATTTTATGGCAGTCAGGGGTGCCTGAGGAACGCCACACATATGGAGGGGAGCGGGTGAAGGGGGGGTACAAGGCGCCAGCTCTTGCTTTGTCCTCAGCCAGCCTCCTCTCTTTCACTATCACCACCGCCATTGGCTTTAGAGGGGATGCCACTTTCTACAATTGTAAATGTCCTCAGGGAAGATATTCAAATTACGTATCAATCTTTAAAAGTAAACAATATCATTTCTCTCCTAACTGATCAGTCACCCTGGAGGAACTGTGTTTTTCATTGCTTTGGCAGAAGAGAAAATGATTTCAGAATGAGGGAACAGTGGCCAACCATGACGGGTTGCAAGAGACCCAAGGAGATTAGTACTTAATAGTAGCTGAACAGGACATGAGAAGTGCAGAGCAATGCAGAAAGGGATAAAGATAATCTCCGCAACACATACAGAAAATCAAGTCCAATCTCAGAGTTAGGTTATTTCTGAAAACAAAAGTGACCTTTTTTAATAGCTCCAAATTCCATGGAAAAGGGTGTATTGGGACTTCTGTTTTATCTTTATGTAAAACGTGGCCCTTTTGAAGGTTTTTTTTTTTTTTTTGTAGACCTAGTACAGTATTTGAATTTAAGTTCAAAAACTTTCATTCCCAAAAAAGGTTGACATAGCCAAGCTATAAGTAAATGGTCTATAGGACTCTGACATATGAAATACAACCCCTGACAAAGAAAAGTACTTATGTACAAAAAAAGGAAATGCACTAGCTTCAACAGAACTGCTCATAGGGGAACCAGGGACTTTGCTATGTCAGCAAAGAATTAGACTCCCCTGGATGAATCAATAAATGTCAGGTCCAGAAAGGAAATGTAAGTTTCCCTGTTTTAAACAGTACAAAAGGCCAAGAAGCTTCAGAACTAAATAAACAAGACCTGACCTGATAATAGTGGACTAAAAGCAAGTCACTGATGTTTACATCCAGTCCAAATCAAACCTAGTATTAAAACTGAAACAACTATTTCAACCAGATTTCAGGTTCCAAAAGGAGAGCTCATCACTTGAAACTACCAAGTGCTAAGCACTGTGACAGGCCCCTTGGCTGATAGGACATTTAGTTTACATAGCAGCTGGCTAGCTCTTGACCTTGCAGAAAGCCACGGTATCTTGAGGGGTGGGTGGGGGCAAGGAGTGTGGGCTGAGGTCAATTCCCAAGGGCAGTTGTATGCTCCCAACTTTGGGCAACCACCTCTAAAAGCCAGAGATTGTACAACAGATTATAGTCCATTGGTGAGAAGTTATTATTACTGTAGCAAAGGTTTCCATCCCCTAGGACTCTAGCTAGAGCTTGCCAACCATTTTTAACTATGCATCCTCTCCATAAAAAATTTATGAGTATTAACTGCCAATATACACATATTTGTAAATTAAACACTTGGACTACTGGTCTAGAATATTATGGTGATTATAAAGCATGCATGAATATATAAATTAGAAAACAATTACATTTTCAATAAGAATTGTATTGTTTTTGTCTCTTAACCTAGTAGATCAGGTAGTACAGTGTATTTAGAATGGCACTTTGGCCTTTCCCCTCAAACACTCTCACTAGGCACTCTCCACTTCATGGATTTGCATGCCCATAGGAAGTAACAGAGAAGGGGCATATGAGTAAACACTTAGCCTATACAGTGGAGCTCATGCCCAGTTTCTTAGAACATTCAAACACTAGGAGAGACATAGTCACTTGCATGATTAGCAGCCAAGCTCTTCCCAGGAGTGAGTGGTACAAGTTGCTCCTACAGAGACACGTGGAAAGGAAGAGCATGGAGGTCTAGCCTCAAATTCAGCTTAACCACTAATCCCATCTCTCTCATCTAACCCACTTCAATCAGAGTTGGTCCCAAGGTCAAAAACCAAACTGGCAAGAAGATTTGAACATGTTGTTTTCCTTCCTTTGCCCTACCATAGCTGCTCTAGGACATCAAGCAACCCATCCACCCGCTGTGGGCCTCATGTTTTCACGTGAACATTGGTGTTTGATTTGGCAATGACTGAAGATTCTTCTAGATATAAAATTCCAGAGTTCTAAAAGGAACTTCCTAAGAAGTTAATTTCCCTCAGCCTATTTGCTCAGTAGGTCCAAATGTTGGATCTGATAAAATGCCAGATGTGAATCACTAATTAAATGCACTGACCTAGAAAAACAGTATGCATATGTTTGGTTGACATTTACCACTTTCCCCATTCCTCATCTGACAACAATATAATAGAAGACGTCTAACGAATCTGTAGGTGAACAGACTGAAAAGATGAAGAACTGCCTCTTTTTTGAGGAGCATAAGGGTTGACTCTAGGTAAGACATAGACCCCCTTCCTCTTTCTACTCACGCACACACACACACATCTGCAAATGCATAGGGAAATGAAATACTGCCCTAACCCTTACAGAAGCACGCATCACATATACCTCAAAGAGAACTTGATCTAGAATGTGGTATCTCAAGGAGAACTTGATCTAGAACGTTGTTAAGAATCATGGGGATGGTTAACTGGCCATGAAGCACACGAAGCGTAATATGATATTTTACTTCTAAACAGTTCTGGCAGACATGGGTTTTTTTTGCTTGTTTGTTTTGTTTTCTAAAAAAGATTTTATTTATTTGTCAGAAAGAGAGAGAGAGAGAAAGCACGCAAGCAGGCAGAGAGGCAGGCAGAGGCGGAGAGAGAGGCAGGCTCCCTGCTGAGCAAGGAGCCTGATGCGGGACTCAATCCCAGGACCCTGGGATCATGACCTGAGCCGAAAGCAGTGGCCTAACCCACTGAGCCACCCAGGCGTCCCCTGGGTTTTGAAATAAGCTCCCACTGGTCCACAGAAGAGCCCTGAACAGAGAGCACGGAGCTGAGGTTCCCCTCTCACCCACCATTCACTGGCAAGTGCGCACTTTCCTTTAACAAGTAACCTGTATGGTTCTCAATGTTCTCTCTTGAAGTAAAATGGGTATTAACAACAACAACAAAAGGGCGGGGTCGAGGGAGACCAAGTTCCTGATTTCTCACTGTGAACATTGAAAAAAAAACCAACAATATCCAGCAGCAGATAAATGGATAAATGCTCTGTGGTACTCAAAAATCCATTAAAATTACCTTTACAAAGAGTATATAATAAAAAATTTTGTTACTATGTTAAATGAAAAAGAGAGGACAAAACAGACTATTAGATAGGGGAAGAGTACTAAAAAATAAGAAACTGAAAAGCCAAATCAGACTTTTACATGATTTTTCCTACTGTTGTTCGTTCTTTCTGTCAGTGACACTTTCTATGTTACTGATGACACATGTACATATACTGGGAGAAATATACTTAAACAGTCATGGGTCCCCAGACACAGTTGATTCCTACTTACCTGCAAGATGGAAAGGATTCTGACCAGAGAAACACACTTACAGAACTGCTACTTGCTTGTCTTAGCTGGAAACCAGAGAGGGCCATTCTCAACTCTATTGCTTCCTTTTACGAAAATGAGCATTCAGGTCTCAAGGCACCAAGGCTTGCCATCTCCGACCCACCTGCCAGGTGTGCTCCCCACCCAACCCTGTAGACTTCTGAGAGCAGCATAATTTGTGAAACTGAATACAGACATCAAAATGCAGTTGGGCACGGGGTCTATAACCTAAGCCACGTGGGATCCACGTGTGGTGGATGAAAAACAATTTGAGTTAAATTGTATGTGTGTGGGGAGGGCAGTATGAATATTCTCAGAGAGAGTTTCAATAAAACCAGAGTTTCCATTTTCCCCCTGAAAGCCCTTTTTAAGGAAATATAGAACTGAAATCAATTCCTATGGGGAAAGAGTATTCAGGAGAAGTTTTGATATATTCAATGCTATTAAATGGTCATTTATTCCTCCCTAATATGAATTTCTTCAGGAGAAACAGTCAGGTACTTCACAAATTGAGATAACAGCTTCCCCACCGTATGTTACAATGGAAGCATTTATAAATTGCTCATTTTGGATGATTGTAAAAGCCTGAATAAATCAGGGAAATCCGTGCTTTTCTGCCTAGTAACTGGGCCTATAGGCAGAATAATAACTGCTCAGTAACCTGATGAATTCCAAGAAGAAACAAGATCAACTGGCAGCATCTTAGTGTGAACAAAAGCAAGAAAAAACCAAAAAGGGCCACAGCAGCTCCTGTTGGTAGAATGCCGAGCCAATATGTGAGTTCGCAGCCTGGAGCTCCTCCCCAGAAAGTGTGTCCATGGTGCAGTCTCAGAAGAATGGAATATTGCCTGATTCCCTCTCCATCCCCCGCCAGGCACTTCAACCATTCCACCGGGGACAGAGAGGCGTCTACAGCCTGGTTCCGACCCTCCAGGGGCTGGCAGTCTGGGGACATAAACAGAAAGTAAACTGACAAACATCCAGCAGGGCTAAGTGCTATTACAAATACGACAGATGTGCTCAAGCTTGGAGCATGGTGACCAACTGGTCATTTATTCTTCACGGTACTGGACAACCTGGAAAACTCACTGTCCTTGGGGTTATTTATAGTTTCTTGTGGAAAATTCTGCATATGGTGCAGCACGACTGTAACTGGGATGGATTCTGGGAGATGAATATCATTCATACTTGTTCTCTCTTTAAAGGAAGGGTAACAGGAAAGACTTGGGCAAATAAGAACCTGATCTGGGCTTAAAAGCTGGGTCCACAGGCGTTTGTACCAGCCTCTCCCACTTCTGCTGTTTGCTTAAAGTGCACTTGACTGACCCCAGAGAATGTTTTGATTTATTTTGTTTCCATTTTTTCTTTTGATCCCATGAAGATAGGTGTAGGAAAATAACATCTCCCATTTCAGGGACAGGAACTCCACCAACCAAGCCAGTTCTAACTCCCCACGAAATTGGATAAAGAGGCCTAAACACAACAACTTCAGCCTCCAGTGTACCAGTAAGGCACAAACACCCATGAAATCAGACAGGAAGTCTTCAGGCTTTCAGAAACGTAAGTGTGATATGCATTCCCCCCCCCCACCACACCCACTCCATTTCTAGTTTGACGGGGGTTGGTGCAGAGTCATTTTGGAACATAGAGAATTAAGAGGAGCTTGATTTAGAAATTGGGAGCCAGAATGACCGTGAGCTCCCTGGCACGGATGGGACAAAGAGGGGAGGGGAAAGCAAGCTTCAAAGGGAAGGGAAAAAAAAAGTATGGAAGGGGAAGGGGGAAACTGCCAAGACAAACCTGGGCTTTCCTGTGGTTCTGCCTTCTGTGTGTCACAGAAACCTCTCACAGACGTATATTAGCGTGTTTTCTAAAAAAAAAACTGCAGATGAATTACTTTTGTATAGCAGGAACCAGTGGGTGCCCCATTTAGTGACAAGATAATAACGTTGCTCATAAAGCTGGAGGCCTCTTATGTATCAGGCCTTATTTACACCCAGAGTTCAGTTCATCTTTAAGAAATCCTTGGGGGATACAGATATTATTTCCATTTTACAGATGAGAAAACTGAGTCTCAAAGAGTTACTATAGCCAGGATTTCCCCCTAAGTCAGTCTCACCCTGAAGCCTGTGTTCTGTACAGCTGGGCTAGAAGCAAGCAGGGAGCAGGAGTGACCGCCAGCATCCTTGAGCACCTCTGACTACACGACTGACAAACGGAAACCGCCAAGAGCACCAACTCCTACACATGGCAACTTAGACGACCACCACCACCGAAGAGTGCAGGTGCATGGATTTAGACCCTGACCTCCTGGTCGGCAGCTGCTGCCAGGTACAAAGCAGCTTGCTGGCCAAGTTCCAGGAGGAGAGCTGCCTCAGTCTGCGATCGCCCTATCCAACGCTTGCTCTTACCTTTGCCATCAAGTCAACGTTAATCAAAGCGAACATAAGTGAATCCGCTGTGAGATGGCTGCTCTTAACAGTGGACTGTGTGGTAGAAGAGCACACAGATGGAGTTTCCTTTTTAAATGAAATGTTTTGGCACCAGCTTCTGTCAAGAGTTTTCCCTTGTTTCCATCTGGCTTTAGTACTGGAGCGCATACATGAGAGAATGGAAAAAGAAAACTCCGTTGGCGTGCTAAACCACTAGAAAAGCTCAAGTGGTTGACAGCATATCCTCTAAACCTTCAGAGATTAAAACGCTCTGCTCAAGGAATGCTGCCACATTGTTTTTAAGGAAGGGGAGAGTTTTGTTTCTCAGACCGAGCCCTGTCCTGGAAAAAAATGAAAAAGCTGCACACTTGGGATGAAAATGGGCACAGCCGTGCGTCCCACCCCGTCCTGCCCTGCTGCTCTCCAGCGGCAGGGTCCCTTGCACCATCATGCACTCACCCACTTGAAGCCTTGGCTGGTTTGTCTGCAGAAGCCACATCACAAGACCATTGTGAGGATTACATGAGATAATACCTGTTAAAGGCTTAGTTATCCATTTTTGGAATGTCCTATTCACAAGGCTTTAGGAGACATAAATATTATTACCACCGGTTTTCACAGGAAGAGCTCTAGAACCACCAAAGAGGCTCTAAAAAAAAAAAATGTTCAGACATCCACATTTTTTCTGTTATATAACTGAACAAAACAAGTTCACACACGGCAGTGTTCCTGTCAGGAACCTCTCCGGATTTTCTCTAAGAGTCAAACACATCCATTATCATTCTGATATGCTTTCTTAACAGTTATTGATGCACAGGATGGTCACCATCCAGCCGAAACCAACCAAGGCCTAAACATGTAGGAAGTCAGAGTAATACCAAGACATGATTCTCTCTCAAGTTGTGTAAGGAGGGACAGAAAAGAGATTTAGTTTGGGAAATTCTTGCTCATAAAATTCTTCTGTGGGAGGGGAGCACAGTGGTTAAGGGGATACACACCTACAATCAAACTACCTCGGTTCAAATCCCTGTTTGGTAACTCCTAAGCTGATGATCTTGAGCAAGATAATTAATTTAGTCTTGTATGTTCAGTTTCCTCTTCTACAAAGTGAAGACAGTACTGTTATCTGCCCCCTAATACTGCTGTAAGGACTAAATGAGTTAATATATATAAAGCAGAAGGAACCATGCCTGATATAGGAACTCAATAAATACCATAACTACTACTAGTATTACTATCACTAATTCGAAGGTGGGCTCGGTGCCAACCTAACTGTATTGCACAATGAATCCAGTGATAGGGGCGTGGCAGGAGCTACACTGAAGGTCATTTATGAATGACGCCTGGTGACAGGATCTACTAGGCCAGAAGACATTTCAGAAAACACTCTCTCTTCTTTTACCCTCCACCTAACCAAGGATTATTGTTGTTACAAATGTTTTCATCAAATGTGTCTATCCACATACACAAAAGAGCCAAATTCTCCATCTAAGTGTAACAGGATACTGCATTTTTATAAAATGAGAGGATCTAAAAAGAATTATAACCAAGGCAGTAGAAATAACTTTTTATTGCATCGTCTTCTAGAGTGGCTTAAAGTTTTAAGGCTGAGCCGAATCTCTCTAATAAAGAGCAAAAAGGCTTATTCTGATGCATATTACAAACATCGGAGAGTCTATTAGTCAATAATCTCAGAAATTGTAAGATACAGTGTAAGTCAAAACTGTTCAATGTCGGGGCACCTGGGTGGCTCAGTGGGTTAAGCCGCTGCCTTCGGCTCAGGTCATGATCTCAGGGTCCTGGGATCAAATCCCGCATCGGGCTCTCTGCTCAGCGGGGAGCCTGCTTCCTCCTCTCTCTCTCTCTGCCTGCCTCTATGCCTACTGATCTCTCTCTGTCAAATAAATAAAGTCTTAAAAAAAAAAAACCTTTAAAAAAAAAAAAACTGTTCAATGTCTTATCAGTTTTGAAGGGTTAAGGAGGAATCTACTTGTTAAAACATGGCCCTCTCTATACCACACCCCCTTCATGACTTAAGTCAGAAGAAATGAGGCACTGTGGCGGTGCGAGCGCGGGCAGTCGGGTAATAAGGACTGGCTGGATTTCCCAGTTTGTCATTCCCAAAATGGCAACTCTGGGATGTCATGACCTTTGATGAGCACTGGCCCCTTCACCTGTGAAATGAAAAACATACCACCTCACAGATAGGAATGTTGCAAGGATTAACTGGAATTATAACAAATAATATAAACAAAGGGTTTTTATTTTTTTCTACATAATTTCCTGAAAGATTCATAGTTCCAGTAATATGGACTACTTCTATAAATAAAGAAAAATAAATACATTTCATTATTATAGCTGTTTTATATTTCTTCTTTCCCTGTGAATATATTTGCATGCCTCTGAGTTTGGTGTGGATTTTTTCATCTTCCTGGATAAGAACTTTTGGAAAGTTAATTCACCGTTCCTAAATAAACCATTCCTAGCAACATCAAATTTCATTTGTCTTGTATTCTTCTCTTTTCTTGCTCTTCTAATATTTAGAGACCTTACAAAAGGTCCAGTCAGAATTAGAAAGTGGATGAAAAAGAATTTCTTTCTAGGAGCCCCTGGGTGATTCAGTTGGGTAAACATCAGACTCTTTTTTTTTTTTAGAGATTTTATTTATTTGACAGAGAGAGATCACAAGCAGGCAGAGAGGCTGGCAGAGAGAGAGGAGGAAGCAGGCTCCCTGCTGAGCAGAGAGCCCGATGCGGGCCTCGATCCCAGGACCCTGAGATCATGACCTGAGCCAAAGGCAGTGGCTTAACCCACTGAGCCACCCAGGCGCCCAACATCAGACTCTTGATTTCAGCTCAGGTCATGATCTCAGGGTTGCGAGATTGAGCCCTGTGTCTCCACACTGAGGCTCTGCACTCAGTGTGGAGTCTGCTTGAGATTCTCTCTCTCTCTCTCTCCCTGCCCTCCCATCACTCACTTTTTCTAAAATAAATAAATAAATATATATTTTTTTTTAAAAAAAAGAAAACTTCTTTATATGCCAGATCGCTGACAATTAACTTTGCTTACTCCAATTCTAATAACAGCCTACAAGGAATGCTCTCAACCCCTCATAAATGCTTTAAGTGTCCATTTCCTATTACTTAACAGCCTGAACTTCTCCCCCCATGACATGTGTGGAATAAGAATAAGATCTGGCATAAAAATTCCAAGAGGTTCAGAATCCTCAAACTCAGAACCCAAAGAAACCGCTGAACTTGTCAGCTGAATAAAGTGAAGCCCAGAAAAATTCAGAGCTTGGACCATGGCCAGTCAACACAAAAGAGACCAACAAGTATTTTTTGAATAGAATATAGTACTGAGAATGTATCGTTATGTCAGACGGACCGAGAAGACACCCCAGAGTGTTAACTCCCAACATAGTGAAGCTTTTCAACCTCAGCTTCAGAATCTTGAGCATAATAACTTTCCAAACACAGTAAGTTTTACCACTCCCCCTGGGGCTGCAGTAGTAGCACACCTAGATCTGGATTTTGGAAAGTTCTCAGGGTAATTCTAAGAAATACCTAGGATTGGCAGCCACTGAGATAAAGAGCAGTACTGCCAGGTTTTAGGCCCCCATCCCACATCACTAACTTCAGCGGGGATTCATTTACATAAATTATTTCATCAAAGACCATTCAGAACTTTCTTTAAATAAAAAAATTTTGCTCTCTAACCATCTAAAATCATTTTCGAAAGATTAAGATTTGGTTTCAACAAAACATGTAAAAGAATGTATTTAATCACAAAAATTAAAATTTCTTAATGCAAAAAAAAAATTCTTAATGCTTCTTTTTATGGGGACAATGAATAAAAGCCACGGAAAGATTTTAATCCTCTCATGAATGTGAAGGCTAGCATTAGACACTTCATATACTGAATTAAAACAGGATCAGGAAAATATGTAGTATAAAATTATGGAATGTTCAGTAGATAACTGGCCTCTAATAATAAACTGATTTTTAACTTCTGAGCAGATTTCCAGTTTAGTTTTACAGAGCCAAATATCACGGAGGGAGCAGCCAACTGTAGAAATTATTGTAGGTGGGGCTCCCTTTATACTTGGAGTTAACAGTCCTAAATTTCAAAGTCTAAAGTATATAATCAGATAAGTAGTAAGCTACAAATTTAAATAGAATCTTCTGTTTAAGCACAGTGGATAGTGTGTCTGTACTTGGCAATGTGCCAGGTGCCATAAGGCCCTTAGGAGGCACTGACATTTAGATCCAATCAATGCATACACAGGTTTACATGATACATACCTGCTTCTGTCTGAGGGCTCAAAAAGGACACCTGGGAGAACTTCTCATTTGTATAAAGGTGAGGGTTAGCTTCTATCTTCCTCACAGAGCAGATGAGAGATAAGGTTATTTATTTGTCAGAGAGAGAGGAGCGAGAGCGAGCACAGGCAGACAGAATGGCAGGCAGAGGTAGAGGGAGAAGTAGGCTCCCCGCCAAGCAAGGAGCCCGACGTGGGACTTGATCCCAGGACACTGGGATCATGACCTGAGCCAAAAGCAGCTGCTTAACCAACTGAGCCACCCAGGCGTCCCAAGAAAGATCATCTTATTTTCCCTGCTCTATCATCTTTCTGGATTCCTCCAGAGGATATGCAATTCTCTCCAAAAATAATAACTCTTGGGATCACAGGCCTCAACCTTACAGATTTTAAATTCTGCCAGACACTGGGGGGTGAGGGGTGGGTAGAGTTCACACATACAAAAATCAGTAAGACACGGGATATATAAAACACCCAGGCTTATATGCGTATGTTGGCAAGCTTTGAAAGCTGTGATAGTCTTCCCTTAAAAAAATTTAACTCTTTCTGCTGTTTGAAAAGTGGTTACATACTATTTGCAGACGTTGCCCTAATTTGAGCACATTCTGCCCGTTCAGAATGGAGAGCCGGTTTTCATTAGGCAAACTGCAAGAGCAGAAAAGCCTGACCTCCCAGAAAGCTTGGTGGTTCACACTAATAGCAGGAAGGACGCTTCCATTCCAGGGCTCTGCTTCCACTTTGCACCTGCCTATGTGAGTGGATCTACACAGAAGTCATCCTTAAACCGAGAAGGAGAAAAGGAGCAACTCAAAATCCAGCACAGTCTTTTAATGAGGCTGCCCTTCCCTCTGCCAGGAATGTTTGAGGCACATACACCATCTCTTTTCAGAACCAGGAAGACTCTACTTTACTCGCAGCTCTGGCTTCTTCGAGCTGGGCCAAATTCTCCTCACATATACATTCCCATTACTGCATTTTTTTTTTCCTTTTTAGCCTTTTTGCAGTTAATAATCATATTTATTTTAGTGACTAGTTGATTAATGCCTGCTGCTCCTTTCCCCTCAAACAAAGTCAGCTTCGTGGGTTTTTCTCCTAACCATATATACGCCCGTGCTTAGAGCGCTCGGCACATAAAAAGTACTTAATAAATATCTGAGTAATTAATTACTTGTCGATTAAAACATCACCTCATCAGAGATGTGAGCGATACGCCTCTAAGCTTCACGTAAGCGAGAAGATAAAGAGGACTGTTCCCTTCTCAATGAGAAGAAAAATCAAACTGCAAAAACCTTGGGAGTCAAAGTTGGCCTGGTCTTCTCCTGACGCAGCTTCCATTAAACCATCTGCTTAAATGTGAGATCTACTTTACCAACTATCATCCCTCAATTCAGATCCATGAAAAGGAGAAAGGCTATCAGGATAAACTATTTTCCTCTGTCAGAATTGAATTCTGAAAAAGCAAGTCTCATAGCTTCGAATTTAAATGTAAAGTCTGGGTAATCCGCAAGGGAAATGCCGTTACTGGAGGAGTCCAAGTCAGGATCTCCTGTGGCAGGGGGATATGGTTCTGCTGTTTCTTGAGACAGGCAGGCAGAGTCCCTGTTTCCCTCTTGCAGACTTCATGATCAGAAATAGGCTGACAGCAGCATATGCCTCACATGCAAACAGACGGCCGGCTTTTCCAGTTAGAGAGGTACGTACCAGGCAACACTCTAGGGACTCTTAGATCATCCATCTTTTCTTCAACTACCCATCTTCAAGAAATCTCCATGAAACACAGACCGAATAGAAATTAATAAAATTACAATCACTATGGGTCCCTACTCAGCTCATGTTTGGCTCAGCCCAAACATACACACGAATTTACTGTACTGCATCTATTCATTATCAGTGCTAGCAAAACTCTAGATTTGAAATTTAAGACTACGAAGATGTTTTGAAGACCTGGATCTCATTAACAAAAATACTAGGAAGGTAATCAGAAAAGGCTTTCTTTCTTTCACTTAGTTGGTAGATACTAACCAAGGGCCTATTATATGCCAAGCACTACCCAGCATGCTAAGGAAATGCAAATGTCGTCCAATTATAACCCAATTTTACTAATCTAATCCTTATTTGGAATTCAGAAAGGAAGACCAATATTGCAAGGTCAATTCTCTCACACTCATTTAAATGAAAGCTTTCTCCTAACCACTGAAGAAACATTCTTACCAAAAGGTTATGTTGTCATTTTATTATAAACTGAGATACAGGGGCACCTGGGTGGCTCAGTTGGTTAAGCATATGCCTTCGGCTCAAGTCATGATCCCCAAACCCCCTGTCAGGCCCCCTGCTCAGCGAGGAGCCTGCTTCTACCCCTCCCTCTGCTGCTCCTCCTGCTTGTGCTCTCTCCCTTTGTCAAATAAAGAAATAAATCTTAAAAGGAAATAAACTAAAATAAAGTCTTACCATTATCTTTATATAGTCTTCTTTTTTTTTTAAAAATCTTTACATGTTCTTTCTGGAACAAACCTATCTACACACTGAATTCTGATAAAGATCAGATGCTGTTTTTTTTTTTTTTTTTAATTTAAAAATGGGTACAAAAAATTAAGTTTTATTCCCAAGCCACAACTGAAGGAAGGAAAGATGAATTAAGGTAAGCTTAATTCTTCTATTGGCCAGTTACAAGACGTATTATTCGATTTGTTACAAGTGCCCCAGGTAAGTATTCAGATTAGTATCACAACTCCATGGAAAACTTCTCCAAATTTTATCTCAAAAACTTGGTATGAACCCACAGTAAATCCCACACATCTATAATCACAAGCAGAAGGAGAAAAAATAATCCAACAAAATTCTAAGCTTAATAGAACAGATGCCTCTTCCTGACAAGGAACAGCTGTCAGGCAAAGCAATGATTTGGGAGTGGAGTCTACTTTCTCACATTCCATAAGGTGTCGATATTTATCTTCAGACAAACTATTACTGAGTACTGGCAACTGTTAAGAAAAAGAAAGCCAATGAAATTCAGGCTGCTAGTAATGACAATTACCCAAATACAAGGACTTATTCTAAGACAAGAAATCCTAGAGGAGAACCCACTTTCTGACAATGTCTTCCGGAAGGAAAGTCTGGACGAACAAATGTGTCTGTCAAACCCTTAGCAATGAACTGGAAAATACATTTAAAATTGAACTTCATTAACCTTTCCCATACAAAGCAACCTCAAAAGTAGAGGTGCCACTAGTAAATAAGGATCAGAGAAGAAAACAGAGAAACTGGAAACAGGAGTTAGGAGAGCAGATGTATACAAAAGCTGGGTGTATGATCCTCTTGGATACCTGAGAATTAAATGTTTTAAAATGAAGCTGTTTTAATAATATCACTGTCTGGTTTTCATTACCTGACAGGCAGATATATGTTAAATATTCTCCTTGACCCCCGGTTGCCAAGAAAGGAATCTTCTTCTTTGTCCTCCTCTTGACTTGGACAGCTCCCAGCATTCTTTCGTCAAGAGGAGCAAAAATTTCCTTGCTGATGGCAGACTTGGCACTCATTGTAGAACAACTGAAGAGGGCACACAGTGAGTTTTCTAAAGAAGAAAAAAGAAAAGGCAAGTTGAACTGACAATATAGTAAGGCTCCTATCAGAGTAAGCGGCAAGTTGATTTGCAGGTGAAGTAATTTCCAATTTGTTGTTTAAACTCGCTCCCTTGCTTGAAATGCACTGCAGAATCATGAAAAGTAAGGTCTTCCCATTTGTGCTGTGAAAAATATAAAAAAAGAAAGGATGCTGAGGTACTCACTGAAAATGCCAAATACTACGGAGATAAACAGCTCAAAATGTTACCTAGAAAGTTCGTCAATCTCTATCCCATTTGTACCTAACTGTAACTGGCGAGCACTACCCACCCCCTGCCCCGTTCCTATGCCTCCTATGCCGTAAGAAACATGGTTTCACATTTCCAGTTGAGAAGTCTTTCCACTACCCAACGATCCTTAAAGTCACGAAGTTCTTTATGCTCTTTCAAAATCTCCGTTAACTCTAATATAAATCCATTTCCCTAATTCTATTCACAGTGGAAATAATTATATCATCTTCTACATAATAACCCTACATGCAACAGAAGACCATTAATTTAATCACCCGTTAGCTGCTCTGGATCACGCTAAATAATTAATCCTTATTTATTAGCCTTTTTTCGGTGGGTCCTATTTTCCAATGGTCCTCTGCGTATAGCTGCCATGCTCCGGACCCTTGACAAATTCTCCACATTTTTCTTCACCCAGAGTGGACACAGAATTCTAAAAAAAAATCTGACTAAGGCTAAGTATTTTGGAAATGTTTCCCAGCAGTTCCCACATGTCATGCTCTTGTGGATAACTGGCAATGTGTGCCCAATAATTAAGAAGATAAAGCAGTATGTTTCTGACTCACAATGAGTCTCTCCTCTCCCCACTACCAAACTCACATACATCCAGTCCCCATGTTATATTTAGTTTTTCAGAAGTTATACCTCCCTAATGGTCTTAATTCTGCTTCTTTGTGTCTATTATATTCAAGATCAGTCTGAATTTTAACCTTCTCATTCAAAAACCTCAGCAGCGACTCAAGTAAACGTTTTCTGCCCCATCATCCTGGTCACAGTCTGTGTCTTAATGGTAACTACCATTTGTTTAACTAACAAATCAGAACTAGAGGGGCAGACAGGTGTGTGGGTTGGCCATGCGGATCATACAGAATATTCAGAAAGCCTGCAAATGGATCAGTAGCACAGCTCTACATGGTAACAGCAGCTCAAAGAGCTGGGCAGCCTGCTGCAAAATTGAGCCACTGGCAAACACCTACTATGTGCCATTTCTAGGCTCAGTATTAGAGATAAAAGAATTATTTAGGACACGGTCCCTGTTCTCCAGGAGTTGACTACTGACTACATCAAAGGTTTGCTTTTTGTTGTTGTTGTTTTAAGATTTTATTTATTTACTTGACAGACAGAGATCACAAGTAGGCAGAGAGGCAGGCCGAGAGAGAGGAGGAAGCAGGCTCCCCGCGAAGCAGAGAGCCTGATGTGGGGCTTGATCCCAGGACCCTGGGATCACAACCTGAGCTGAAGGCAGAGGCTTAAGCCACTACATCAATGGTTTTGCTTTAGGAGGGAAAACCAGAAGATCATCCCTCCTAATGCAAGATTCACAAATGATCCCAACATAGCTATCCATTAGGAACTTTGTCATAGGAAAGATATATATTTAAAAAGAGCATTCCTCTGGCTAAAAAGAAATAAATAAGTAAATAAAAATTAAAAAAATTTCTCCTGGTTTCAATTCTGTAATAGAACAGGTTTTCTTAGTAGCACCTAGAATAAAGAATACAAAGTGCTGTTTTTTATTATATCTGCCAATATCTCTGCTGCGTATTATAGAGTTCTACAGCCAGATCTATTTGTGCTCTGATCATGACATTTTATCATCACTACCAGGTTCTTCATACTGGCTGAGAACATTATGACAACACTGTAGGGGGCCCAGCTTTCAGTGTGCTCACCACTAACTGACACTCTGTGATTTTCCAGAAGTTAGCAAACAGAACTCTCCCCACTATGATTTATCCGGTGACTTTCCTAGGCAGGGTGAGGGTGTTATAATTTATAGGGACATTTTTAAAAGGAGAGCAAAACAAGGCCTCTCTCACACTTTTCACCCTTTGGGGACATGTGAGAAAGAAAGCCAGCAGGAGCACAGCAGTTTCCAACATTCTATAAGCAATGCAGACAACGCGTCATATCCCCAAACTCACCAGGCATTCTCTGACCAGTGCCTTTCTAACTGTGGTATGGCTTTTGCTTTTCTATCCTAGATTCACATTTTTCTAAAATTGTGGTTAAAGAAATAAAAAGCTGTCATTTGATTGTGATTGTGTAAAATTTGCCAGGGGGGAAAAAAGAAGGAGCACGCATGTTTTACCAAAATTTTAGAAAATCCTCCTCTTCTTTTGAGAAACTGTTAAGAAATGGAAATGACCTTTTACTATTTTTTGTTTTTAAGATTTACTTATTTATTTTAGAGAGAGAGAGTGCACACACGTTCACATGTGTGAGTGCACTGGGAGAGAGGCAGTGAGAGAAGGAGAGAGAATCTCAGGTAAATTCTGCAGGAAGTGTGGAGCCTGACAGGGGGCTCAGTCTCAGGACCCTGAGACCACAACCTGAGCCAAAACCAAAAGTTGGATGCTTAACCAACTGTGAAACCCAGATGCCCCCCTCCATATACTGATATTTAATAGCCAAGCACAAAAATAACAAACAAAGCATGACGAAAAAACAGGAAAAATAAAACCAGTAACTTCAATGAGCACAGGTTTTGGAATCAAAACAAACCCGGATTCAAATTCCAGTGCCAATACTGAAGAGCTACATGAGACTGGGTAAAATCTCTTAAAATTCCAGACCCTTGGTTTACTATCTGCAACTTGGAGAGATCTTCACCCACCTCATGGAACTATTGAAAGAATTAAATGGAATAGTGTATGCAAATCTCTTATTCTAGTGCATGAATCATAATAAACTCTTAAAAATGGAAAATTTTAATTAATTCTACTAGAGTATGAAAAATAAAAGACCCTCTGAGCTTGCAGAAACTGAGTAAATGTAGCCATCCATACCAGAAGGGATTTGCAAAAGAGAAACTCAACTTTACCAAAGCTTCTTCCTCATTCATGGTATGAAACTCTCTAAATATGGATCCATGGTCTATTTTATGAAAGGCTCTGTATTGTTTTCAGGATGAGGAATTTATAGACTTCACCCTCAGGAAACTCACTAGTAGGAGATTACTAAATGCATTCTATGGGAAATTGTCGAAAGTTTTTGTCCAGGACAATAATATTAGCAGCCTTATGCGACTGCACTTGTGTATATGTTTTTAACACCACCCTGGGAACGGGACTGTACAGTGGAATTTGTGTGGGGTTTTTTTTTGTTAATTTTTACTTATTTTTTAAATTTCTTTTCACTATTCCAGAATTCATTGTTTATACAACACACCCAGTGCTCTATTCATAATATCCATCACCAGGCTCACCCAACCTCCCAGGAATTTGTGTGTGTACTTTTTTTTTTAAGGTTTTATTTATTCATTTGACAGAGATCACAAGTAGGCAGAGAGGCAGGAAGAGAGAGAGGAAGGGAAGCGGGCCTCCTGATGAGCAGAGAGCCTGATGCGGGGCTCGATCCCAGGACCCTGAGATCATGACCTGAGCGGAAGGCAGACGCTTTAACCTCCTGAGCCACCCAGGCGCCCCGAATTTGTGTTTTAAACAATTCTCTAACTGGTTCTCATGCAGCCACCCTGACACCTAATTTGAAGCCAACCACCTAATGAGGAACTAGGGGATAGAAAGGAATGTATTCTTGGGAAAGAATACAGGAAGAGATGTACAGGATTTTCTCTCTTGATTCAAGCAAGCGACTTTATCAAAACCTACCTCTTGTTGGTAAATCAATGTCCAGCCCAAGGCTGGGAACCCCACTATAAGGAAACAAGATGAATACAGCATTACTGGTATGCCACTGACCAAATGTACTCTAATCTACATTGTGCTGACGGTAGCAGGATGTGCCACTCCAATATAGGTCACCCCAAAATAATGCCACTTCAGTATTTTGATAATTTTGAACTGAAGGCATCTGGAAAAAGTGAATGTGAGCAGAGACTTTGTCTGAACTCCCCTCATCTGCCTGAAGACAGATCCTCTAAAAGGAACTCAGTAAATCCCCTACCCTAGAGTTTCATCAACCAGAGAAGAAGGACACTTGTCACAGGAGAGGAGACTAGAAGAGGACACCACACCAAGGACAGATTTTCTCACAGACTATCACATTCCAGATTTGTTCTAAGGGTGCCCTCAATCTTTTCTAAAAATCATTTACTCTAATCCCCTAAGAGTCCTACATCCCTGTTCCCCTTTCCTTATTGGGATGGTCTTTAACCCTGAATTCCAAGGATTTTCAGAGAGTTCCTCGTTCTTTCCTGGTATCCATGGTATCCCTGAGGATACGTGCTCTCCCAGGTAGCCATGAGGCATCTGTGCTAAGTTGTTCTCTCTCTTTTTTTTTTTTTTAAGATTTTATTCATTTATTTGACAGGCAGAGATCACAAGTACGTGGAGAGGCAGCCAGAGAGAGAGGAGGAAGCAGGCTCTCTGCTGAGCAGAAAGCCCGATGCGGGGCTGGATCCCAGGACCCTGGGATCATGACCTGAGCTGAAGGCAAAGGCTTTAACCCACTGAGCCACCCAGGTGCCCCCTAAGTTGTTCTCTTATTATTGTCTTTTATTATAGGGGTCTCAGCTAAAAACTCAGAAGGGTAGAAAGACTATTAGTTTTCCTTCCCCACAACCCCATGGAAGTTTTTTCTCTTCCTGGTCTACAGCTTCTGTAGGCTATAATTACAAAGCTTTTCCATCCAAGAAACCAACCTACAATATGATTTGCAAGTCAAAGCATCTGGCTGCCTTAAGGGGTAATTGTAGAAACTAATCTCAGTTAGTTTAATATTTCCCAGGGCATTTCTATCTATCTTCTTCTTGCTGTAAGCCACCTAATCCATATCCACTTTTGTTAGTATGTGGATACTGTGGTAGGGGCCCTCCACCCCCACAAGTAACCTGGAAATGGGATTAACTTTCAAAGAAGGAACTTTAAAATCCTATGATCTCAGGATTCAGCAGATGAAGTACATAAGTAAAGGGTACAGATGGAAGATGTTCTTTCCTTCCAGGAGAGGAATGGGCACTTGTCCTCTGTGGTCAGGAGATAAGGATGGATGCTAGGGGCTCCAGCAAGTAAAAACTGCAGATGCCCTTAATCATAGTTGCCCTTTGCAGCTATCATGCAGACTGGGGGTATGGCCTACAGGCTTCAAATATTTCTCACCTGAGTTGCAAGAGCACCTTTGGTGAAATACAGTTATCTATTTAGCTTAATATTATCAAGGCAAACTGACTGCTCTAACCTCAGCAATGTCCCTGTCTGGGTGCCATGTGTAGCATGCAATCTTCTGATCACATTTTTTGCACTGGCTATGCCAATATACAAGTATTCTGCACTGGACAACAGTTATGTTCCCAATGTCAACGAGGAACCAGAATCCCTGGCTTTAGACATCACCTTCTTTAACCAGTGAATATGACTTGACTCTAAGGTGGATGCACTCAAAGCAAGCTGATACCAAGTTTTAGGATTCTGCAATGAGAGCGATGCCTGCCCGGGAGACTTTGGGAGAGAATCAGCTGGTTTTCTCTAGTACACAGGAACTCTGGTGAGGTGACTTCCAATAACTTAGAAATTGGGGTGTCTGGGTGGCTCAGTGGGTTAAGCCTCCGCCTTCGGCTCAGGTCATGATCTCAGGATCCTGGGATCAAGCCTGGGATCAAGCCTGCATCAGCAGGGAGCCTGCTTCCTCCCTCTCTCTCTGCCTGCCTCTCTGCTTATTTGTGGTCTCTCTCTCTCTCTGTCACATAAATAAATAAAATCTTAAAAGAAAAGAAGGTAAAAAAATAAATGCGAGAACTAAGGTTCTCCTCCTCGCCGCCACTTCATGTTTGAAATGCTACACACACAACTTCAATCTGATGACAGTAATCATGCATCCAGCTCCCTCTGCCTTCCTGGCTTTGAATTCACTTACCTAGCTGCCAATGGAGCATTTCCACTGAGAGTTAACCTAGACTCTGCATTTTCCTTCAAACCCTCCAACCACAATCTCCCACTCCCCGCCATAATAAGTAACCGAACACCAAATCCCGTGGATTTGATGTAATCTTTCTGGACTCCCCCAGTTCCCTCTCATTCTCACATCCTCTGGTTAGAAGTCTCATCATCACTAGCCTGAGTGATGCTGATGCCTCCTAAAAGAGCCCCAGCACTGCTCCCATCTTGTTCCCAAATGTCCCTCAACACTGCCTAGTATAAGATTCTAAAGGAAAAACATGATTCACACTTAACTGTATTTGTTTCTTCTCTATGTTTCGGGTCTTGACAGAAAAACACAATTACCTCAACAAGAAATGGGTCAACATTATAAGTACTGAAACCAAAGTGGAGAAATGTTAAATTGCTTTCTATAAAATCCACAGTATATGAACACTAAATGTTACAAGACAGATGTTATCACACAATCATTAAACCTAAAAATAATCTAAAAATGTTCAATTTGTTCCCAAATCCAAAAACTTCACTTGGTAGTTAGTAAACACATAATGTGTTATGCAGTGAAAATCTATTTTTTTATGGTTTCATATATCAAGACCAATGAGATAATTGGAGGTCAAGTTAGCTCCTTTATAAAATTTTACTCAGGTAAGAGTTACTGACTCTTAATATGCAAAATTTCTACTTAGACAACTTCACTCCTTGATAAGATAGTTCAAGATGAAAATTCGCTCTTTCACTTGTAAACATGCAGAAAATTTAAACAGATTGGACAAAATTTCAGTCCTCCAGGCAATTTTTCCATGTAGTTCAATTACTACTCTAAACTAAAATTTGTATTAGTGGAATATAAAGATGGAGTCTGATATACCACTAAAAGAGTTAACTTTAATCTTGTGATAACATTCAAAGCGGGAAATTGCAATGTATGTCCATCACTCTTCATTTTTTCATGACAGAAACAAGGTCTGTGGAATGGGCTGTGTGGTGTGAAACTATATGGGAATGGAAGACTAAGAAACAACATCTTATGAACTCTGACAAAGATCAGAACTAAATCAGTAAGTCATACCAACCCCCCCAAAAACAACAACGACAATAACAACAAAAACCAAAAACTCCACAGAAAAAAAAAAACCCAAAAAACATAAAATCCCCTAAAAGTATCCTGGAAGGATGTAGAAATTCCAAATAGGAAAATAAAAATGATAGGAATAAAAGTTAAAAATATCCTCTATTGGGGCGCCTGGGTGGCTCAGTGGGTTGAGCCGCTGCCTTCGGCTCAGGTCATGATCTCAGGGTCCTGGGATCCAGTCCCGCATCGGGCTCTCTGCTCATCAGGGAGCCTGCTTCCTTCTCTCTCTCTCTCTCTCTGCCTGCCTCTCAGTGTACTTGTGATTTCTCTCTGTCAAATAAATAAATAAAATCTTAAAAAAAAAAAAAATATCCT